>NW_023270854.1:27379981-27445491 GCF_011800145.1 Mirounga leonina | reverse complement strand
TTCTCCAGAATGGCCTAAAATATTTCCAGTATTCCTGGAATAGTTGTAGGATTTCGGAAGGTCTAGTGGCAATACCTTAGTGCCCCGAAACCTCCAATGGCAGTCTAGAGAGGAGGTGCCCTCTGGTCCCCTCAGAGTTTCTCCAAAGGGAGCACACTGCCTCAGCAGGATATGTGGGGAGACGCAAGGGACTGAAGACCTGGTCAGCCTGCTAACTGAGCCCCTGGGAGCTGGGGGCTGGGAGGAGGGGAGGGGAACTCAGGGGGGAGGGGAGCAGTAGCACAGCAAGAGGTATAAATGACCCAGCACTTCGAAGTGTCAAGGAAACTAAAAGAAAAAAATTTCTCAAAGTTTGTGTTGCTATTTGACAAATGTGATTTAATATTTCTACATGTATGTGTAGGTATGTACATGCACGTATATATGGATATGTGGACAGCAGAGCCAGACATTGGAGTTGGACATATGGGACTAAGATCCTGTCGACTCATTCCAATATTTGTCAGAAACATCTTGGAAACAGAACTTAAAAAAATTCTTTGAAAATAACTTTGAACTTACCAAAAAATTACAAAAATAAAAACGGTACACAAAGCACCCCATACATTCTTTACCTGATTCACCTGTTGTTCACATCCTACCGTTTCACTGTATTATTTCTCTATCTCCGTGTTCCTATATGTGTACATACATACTTTTCCTCATCCGTTTGAAGCAGACCTTTCTCAGTTGAAAACTTTCTTACTAAAAATGCAGTTGCTGTGGCCAAAGGAGTGGGGAAGGCCTAGAATCCCAACACCTTGACCTCCCTTCACCTTGAAAGTAGTCATACCTCTATGTGAAATCTCCAAAACACAGTCTGGAAATCACTGCTCTCTTCTTGTTGTTGGTTCCTGAAGACCAGATGCCATTTGTAGAAGCTCCTTTCATGGGAGGAGGGAGGAGGTTGGGGGGGGGGGGATGCCAGGATTGAGGCCACCCTGAGACCTGGCACCAGCCACGGGGTGGCCTTTGTGCTGGAACCCGGGACTGGCCAGAAACAACACACCTTGTCCCACAGCCCTGACGGTGGCCACGCCCTTTGGGAGGATCTACTTGGGCCTCTGGAGCTACAACTGTGTCCTCTCCTGTATCGCCATTGGGGGCATGTTCTACGCCCTCACCTGGCAGACCCACCTGCTGGCCCTTTTCTGTGGTAGGTATTTGGGGAAAGCCATGTCACTCTGCTCTTCCTTCCCTCCCTGCTTGGTTATGTGAAACTCATGGGGCCCACTAGTCAAAACTCACAACAGTGATAGAAGGACCTGTGGCTTGGGTCCCGACACCAGGAGACTTGAGGTTCCTCTTCTGGCAAATGGAGTCGCAACCACGCTTACTGCTATTACAACAGTGTTGGAAGTTTACAAGGAGATCACACATGCATTTCCTCATGTGCTAGTGGCAGTGTCCAGGTGTAATAACTTGTCATCCCACAACCCATTACAGAGCACCACTAAGTGCCAGGCCCTAGGCTAGACACAGATGCAGTGGGGACCACAACCTCATGAAGCCACATCTAGTGGAAGAGAAGTAATCACACAATTGTTAAGGCTGTGATGTCTAAAAAGATTGTCGGAAAGACCCAGGGAGATGATGTACTTGGGAGCACTGAGGTCTCAGAAAATCGGACCATGGGAGCTTGATTCCCGTGGAGTAAACAGCATGCTGTCCCAAGGGAAATGGGCTGCAGGCCTTATTACGGCTGCCCCCAGCACCACATGGGAGCTCAGTCCAGGCATAGATTGTCGGCGCATTTTATGGGACAGGGAAAGAAGCCCAGAAGGGTTCACGAACTTGGCGTCGAATGCAGCTATTAAGGGCAGAAGCAAGATTCAAACCACAGCCCCATCTTTCCACCAGTCTTCCTGCCCTGAAGTTGCTTATATTCTCTGGAAACAGCAGGACCTTAACAAGCAAAACTAAAGACAAGTAAAGGGCAGAATACCATCCAGGAGAACTTTTGTTTTTTCCCCACTCATGTGTGGCAACTGTAAATGTCTTCCGTGTCCCTTATAGTCCCCTCAGCAGCCAGCAGGGAGACGGTAGGCTCGATAAATATTTGTCAAGTCAAAAGTGCCAGATATTTTGAGGCTAAGTCTGTAACTGCATTTGGCCTTCAGAGAAGTGGCAGATTCTTGTGGCTAGAACTATCTGGGAAGACTTCAGGAGGAGGATGGGGTTTATCTCGACATTGCCAGGACGGGAATTGGGTGGGGGGAAGGGGCCACAGAGAAAGTGTTCTGGACAGAGGAACAGAAAGAGCAAAAGTGAAGGGGCAGAAGGAGCCTGTCCAGAGGCACAGGGGTGTTGATGAGCTACCCTATCCTGAGGGCCACATCCTAGGGTGAACTCAGATGCCTGGCTCCTAAAGACAAGCTCACGGACCAATAAGGTCCAGCCCTTGTGAGACTTGGTGCAGGTCCAAAAAGGTCTATCAGAGCTGCTCAGAATCTTGGACGGGAGAGGACTTGCTGGGGGCTCATATAATCTGACCCCTCAACCCCTGGACAGATAATAATCCAGTGACCCGGCCTGTGCCAGACCATCCCCAAGGTCAGTATGACAAGCAAAAGATGCTTACTGACCCCTGACTCTATGCATGCAAGTGGGGACTCCCCATGGAAGTGGGGAAGGGATAGAACGCTTTCATCTCTGCCCTGGGAACCCACAGTCTGGTGGGAGACTGGCCTCACCTACCTGCAAAGATAACTACCATAATAATGTCAAGCAAATATGCCAGATGTCAGGGTCTGCTGCAGACCCTGAGGCTGCTGGAGACAGGATGGGCCCCCCTGCCCTTGGGGAGGGTGGGGGCAGACCCTGGGAAGCTGACTCCATGGGCCTTGTTTTTCCACAGCCCTGTTCTGTGCATACATGGGAGCGGCCCTCTCCAACATAATGTCGGTGGTAAGTTTGGATTCTCCTGAACATGCCCCTCCCCCAGCCAGGGCTTTAGGACATTTGCAGTTTGTGGAAGAATCCTGAGTGCATTATGATAGCTAGTACCCACACAACGTCTTTGTCAACGTTTATCCAGGGTTTGTCCAGAGAAGGACTGGCAATTGCATGCATGTGCCTCTGAGGTAGTTGGGGGTGGCTGTGTGTGTGCACAAAAGGGAGATACGACCGGCAGTGGAGAACCTAGATGGACAGATGGAGGTATTGGTGTGTGGCCGGATGTGGGAAATCATCCCTAGGCTGATTTTCAGCTCCATCATTAAAAGATTCGGATTGTATCCAAAAGTGCCAACATCTCAAATTCCTAGACCAACTCCTCTGATGTTATGAACCCAAAATCCAATGTCATCACTAGGGAAGAAGGATCCCCATCCTCAACTCCTACCACATCCTTCTCCCCCAGGGTCCCTGCAGCCTAGGACCATTTTCAGACCCCAGTGTTTCTTCTTCCAGGTTGGTGTGCCACCAGGCACCTGGGCCTTCTGCCTCTCCACCCTCATCTTCCTGCTCCTGACAACCAACAACCCTGCCATCTATAAGCTCCCACTCAGCAAAGTCACCTACCCAGAGGCCAACCGCATCTACTACCTGAAAGTGAAGAGCAGTGAAGAAGAGAAGTCCCCCAGCGGTGACTAGCCAACTCCTAGGCAGAAATGCTCTTTGCCTGGACCTGGTGTCTGCTCCCTGTGGTCTCAGCTCTGGGTCAATCGGCTGCAGCACTCCCCTTCTGTGCCTCTCCTGTTAGAACCCAACACACCTGTACCTCCCTTTCCCTGGTGCTCGTTTTTCTCTCTCTGCCCAAATAGCCATAACTATCCATATATGACTTTAGAGGAAGTTGGTATGAGCTTGCAGAGTTAGAAGTAAGACATGTGCTTTCAATGTCATTGTCTTAAAACAAAAACATTTCTCTTTAGTCTTTTAGGAAGATGATTACAAGATGGTCTTCATGGCATGTTTAGCTGAATAATAGATGCTGTAAAATTGAACTTGCTGAGTGGTTCCCAGGCAGACTCGGAGTGGGTGGAAATTCAGGGGATACACGCAAAGAGTTGAAGGTGCATTGAGTTAGTGGCTGATGAGCACACCCAGCATTACATAAAAGGGAGGGATTTCACATTGATAGAGTTTTAAAGTCAAAGCAGGGACAATTAGAGCTTGGGAGTGTCTAAATAGGAAGTCTCGAACATTCAGTGGTCAGAGTAAGGGCAAGATGCTATCTCATAGCAGGAAGCAATTCATAAAAATTAGAATCCCACATATGACTTCTATTATTAAAAAAAAAGATAAGAAACTTATCTCATTCTCCTATTTGCCTGTGGGTGTTAGAAGCTTTATGAGGTCTGTGATACTTAAATGGTTAGCCTGAGTAGAAGGACAAACAATTATCCATGAAGTTCATAATTTGACTTCCCAATTACAGTCATTAACTTACATTCAGTCTCCATTTATATGTATATCAGGGCTCAGCAAACTTTTTCTGGAAAGGGTCAAACAGTAAATGTTTTTGGTTCTGGAGACCTTATGGTGTCTTTAACAAACACTCACCTGCGTGTCTAAGGCATGAAACAGCCTTAGACAACATAGACATGCATGAGCATGGTTGTGTTCCACGATCAAGCAAGGAAACTAGATTCGACCCAGGTCTGCCAGTGCCTGACATGGATGCTTGCCATAGTAACAGTTCGGAGCTGGTGGGCAGAGGGCAGGCCCAAAGGACACCGCCAAGTTCTTTGCAACAGACACCCACATAGCCATTTCTATGCTGGGTGATAGTAGAAGATTATAGGAAAGTGAGATTAGTATGACCGGAATCAGGAAGATCCGCTCTGAGTCTCCTTGACCCAGTGCACCAGAAGCTGCCATTTTCATCCAGGCCCTCCTTCCCCAGCAAGGTCTGGGAACCACCCCTCCTCTGTCCCCTCACTCTGCTTCCACCTCTGCCAGCAGGCACACCACCGTAAGAGTAAGGAAAAACTGACCTTTGGTGCAGGCGTTGCCAGTGGGAAGAGCAGGGAGGCTCCTAGAACCGCAGGCGTGGAGCGGAGTGTGAAGGTCAGGTGGTCTGCGGAGGATGGGGGTGTCAGTTCCCTGCCAGGCTTCCAGACAGGGCTCAATTACCCAAAAGGGAGGGGAGACCCCCCAACTATTCTAACAAGAGATAACAGAACCAGATTCCCCATTCATTCACTATGGACAAACTGTGCCCAGAAATCTTTCCTTTCCTTTAAGCCTGTGAAACTCTCCACCCCAAGAACTGGATCTGATAGGAACTGGGGTTTTTGTTGTGTTTGGGGTTTGTTTTTTTTTAAGATTTTATTTATTTATTTGAGAGAGAGAGAGAGAGCATGAGTGGGGGTGGGGTGGGGGAGAAGCAGGCTCCCCAGGACCCTGGGATCATGACATGAGCTGAAGGCAGACGTTTAACTGACTGAGCCACCCAGGCGCCGGGGAGCTGGGTTTTAACCATGCTTTTATATTGGATTTCCAGGACAGGAAAACTATTTGGCTATAAAAAATCCTTCCAGTTCACTTGGACAAGATTCTCTCTTCTCTCTTCCTTTCCCCACCCACATCTCTGTCATTAACAAGGTCCCACTTTGGTCACAGGTGTCTGGGTTGCTTTTTTTCTCCCAAGTTCCCACTTCCACCCCTGTAGAAATTAAATGTTAACTGCATTGCCAGCTGCCAAATTCATGGGAGGAAAAATGGATAAAAGCTAAGTGATTCAGAAAGAGGAAAAAGCATGTCCAGCAAGTCTGGAAAAACCACAGGGCCTTAGAAATTCTATAATACATTATGATCAAGATGGCCAGATATTTATGTAGAAATAGGAAAACATCTACTAATTTGAAACAAGAAAGAATTGCCTGGATGAAGTATTGTTAATCACTGAATTCGTTTGCCAAGATATGTCCAGGAGTGATGAAATGTTTTTAAAAAACATCTTTTGGGGCTAAGAGGCAGAAAATCGATGGTATTTCCCAAATGTGGTCAAACAAGCTCCTTCTGGAGCAGAACAAATCTTATTAAGCCAGTCTGGCAGGCAGATGCCACATCTCTCTTGTGGGCATGGACAAGGGTGGGGCAGAAATGAAAATCCCCACCCCTCTAAGAAAAGTCAGCCCCGTGCAGGTCACCCTGCCTGTGGGCCATGGACAGAAGCCCAGATGTCCTCTGAAGTAGACAAAATAGTGGTAGGAGGTTTGGAGAGCTCCCTGGAGTGACCCTGTCCTGCCTTCACCAGCACTTTCCCATCCCACTGATGAGTAGGATGGATGAGTAGGGGCAGGAAACTTAACCACAGAGACACCACCAACATGAGACTGCAGAGGAGTGAGCCGCCAAGAAAGAAGGGAGAAGAGCTTTTGGGTCCACATCCCGGCTGTTTTGCTGTGATCACCCCCAGATTCCAGGTAGCAGCTCTTGGATGTACAAATGGTAGTTGAACATAAATATGGCTGAACATAGTCATTAAAAAGAGTAGGAATATGCTGGCAGCAGGGGGTGGTAGAGGAGGTGCTGTCTGAAATTGTCCCTATCACACCATCCTCTCCCTCTCTCCACTGTCCCCTCCCTAGATCTTCTCATCTCCTCCCTCTGACCTCATCATCTCCCCCCCCATTTCCATCTGCTCTCCCCCATGAATGAATTCTGCTGTCAGCCATGAAGTGATGTTGTCCTGCCGTATTTTTAAATCATCAATCTCAACTCATCTGTCAATGTCTTCTATGCTAACTGACATAGTCAAGTTTTCTACTTCTTCTTGGTCAAACTTCAGAGTTTGTTTGCTAGGGAATAATCCATTTTCTTTAGATTTAAAACATTGTTGCCCTACTGTTACTCATAATGTTCTCATACAATAATTTCAATCTCTCTTCTTTCTATGGCTACGTCTCCTTTCTCTTCCCAATCTTATGGACTTTTGCTCTCTTTTCCTTGATCAAGTTGGTGATGGGTTCATCCATTTTATTGGCTTTGTCAAAGAAGCAATTTGAGATTTATTTGCCCTACCTACAGTTTTGGTGTGTTTTCTATTTTATTGATTTCTTTTTCTAGTTTTTTTCATGTTTTCTCAAATTTAAATGTTCCTTTTTCCTAATGTTTTAAAACTGATGTAAAGTTTCTTCATTTTAGATCTTTCTCCTTTAACAACAAAGGCATTTTAAGGCTATAAATTTTCCTCTGAGTGTAGCTATAGCTGTGTACCATAGGTTTGGGAATAAAGTATTCTGCTTTGATCAGTTTCAGATAGTTTGTAATTTTAGTTTTGATTTCTCTTTGATCCAAAAATTATCTAAGAATGATTTCTTAATTTCTAGCACTTGGGACTTCTTATATTTTTTAACTTTCTATATCTAGTTTTATTATGAGCAGTGAAGATGGCCTGTGAAACTATTTTAAAATTATATGAATTCTTCTTTGTAGCCCAGTACTTAGTTGATTTTGGAAATGCAAATGCAAATTTTTGATTTGAAGGAAATACATATTAAATTGGTTTATTAATTGCATCATTCAGTTCTTCTATGTGCTTATTTATTTTTTGTCTATGGGATCTTAATTCTGAAAAGGGCTTATTAAAATTCAACTATGGGGCACCTGGGTGACTCAGTTGGTTAAGTGTCTCTTGATCTCAGCTCAGGTCTTGATTTCAGGGTCATGAGTTCAAGCGCCACACTGAGCCCAGCATGGAGCTTACCAAAAAAAAAGTCAACTATAAATGTATAGTTTCATGAAACTCTCTTTGCATTTCTGTAACATTTGTCTCATATATGTAGCAGCTACATTGTTTGGTGCCTATTGACAATGACCGTCATTGATTTTTCATAAATGTTCTTTTACTATTACATACTACCTATTTTATCCTTGTTCATGCTTTTAACCTCATTCCAACTTATCTGGCCTTAATGTTGCCATACCTACTTTCTTCCTAGTGTTTTCTTATCCCTTTGCTTCAACCTTTATCATTTTCTTTTAACCATGTTTCTTAAGAATAGCATTTAGCAATGTTTTATATTTAACCTAATCTTAGTGTTTCTGTAATTTAGTAGGTAATATAACCTCTTCCTGTTTAGTGTAACCATCAATATGCTTGTTTTACTTCTTCCACCTTACTTTACTTTTTACTATTTATTGGTTATTACTGCTTTTGCTTTTTACTTTCCTCATTTTGCAAGTATGATCATGTTACTTTTTCTTTCTTCCCTTTGTTTGTTTGGAAAGTCTACTATTCTTTTCCGTTTCACTAGTTGTTCTGCTTCTTTCCCAACACTCATGATCAAAAGTATATGTCTCTATTATATAAAAACAAGATGTCAAATAGTTTACCCTGGCAAGAGTTCCCATTTCTCTGATGCTCCTTCCCCACCCTGAGGAACTAAAGCCCTTATATACCACTTTCACTATTCTCCTCCCCAGAGCCCCCACTTTTACTTTTACAACACTTTTATTTCTCCAGTATCAACCATCCCTGGATCTTGCTGAGATCATTTATAATTTTTTATTTTTTTCCCTTGCCTCACATTTTTGCAAAAATCCTTACTCAGCCCCTATGCCCCACATTCCCAGTAATTCTATCGTTGTTCATTTGGCGTTTACTGTGTAGAGTGGACATGTTACCTTTTATCACTGTTCCCTTTATTCTTCACCTTCTTTTGTTTCATGATCTTTGTTACGATTCATGTATTACTTGTTTAGAATTCTTGTTTGAGTATTGAGTGTTTTGTTCAATACTATATGAGAGAATATGGGTGACATGTTCTCTGACTCTGCATGTCCACAAAGTTTCTTTCCCTTGCAAGTGAATGGCATTTTGGCTGGGGGTTCCTGAACCACAGCCCTTCCCTCAACTGTCTGTAGCCATTGTCCTTCCATTTTCTGGCTTCCAGGTGTTACAAACAAAAAATCTGATGTCAATCTCATTCTTTTTCCTTTGTAAATAATCTGTTCTTTCTTTCTAAAACATCATAAGATTTTCTTCTTATCAGTAGATTTCAGGAATTTTATTAAGTCAAGCCTAAATGTGTGTCTTGTCTCATCAGTCCTGCCTTTCAATCTGCAAACTCAAATCTTTCTTCAGCTCAGCAGCTTTTCTTCTAACATTTGTCTGATTATTGCTCTTTCTCCATCTTTTCCTTCTTCTATCTCTGGAATGCCTATTATCCATGTGTTCTGTCTCCTCGAGCTCTGCTCTACGTTGCTTGCTTCCTTCATAATTTTTACCATTTGTATTTTTGCTTTGCTTTGAGATACTTCTGCCATTTTGCTCTTCCAGGCCACCAATTCAGATCCCAGTAACCTTTCTTCCCTTCAATTCAAGAGATAGTTGAATTTTTAGTTCAAAAACCTGTGTTTCATTTCAGAAAATCTTAGGGATTTTGAATCTTGAATCTCCATGTATGTTTATATTATTCTTTTGTTGTGCCCAAGGCCACTTGTCAACTTCCATGAGCCAAGCCCCTAGAAATTTTGCCTTATTGTCTGACCTCATTCACTCATTCATCTAGAAGACATGTATGAAGAACTGTTAATATGTTACTCAGGAACCTACTTGACCAGGAAAGAATCCGCCGAGTTCCTGGCTTCAAGGAATTCGTTTTATGGGAATTTGCCTGGCCAGGTGAGTAGTCTCACCTGAGGTGAAGATGAGGGTAACACCACAGATTGCCTGAGCCATGTAAGTTCAGAGTATCAGTTTCATTATTTTGAGTGAATTATCTGGTTGGATTGGTCTTCTGTTCAGGAAAAGTATCAAGCATGATGTTAAGGGTCCCAGGAAGATTTCTGTGCCTCATCTCTTGTCCTCTATCTTGCCATTACCTGATGCCCAAACATTCCCAGCCATCCCTTCAGTTCAAGCTTTGAACCTGTTAAAATGTAAACAGTCCTAGAAAGATAACACGGTAAGCATGATCAATCATTTGCATCTTAGGTTGCAGGATCATTTCTGAGAATAGGTTAGATGGAAAAGAAACAAAGAAAAAAAATGGGTAGCATACTTTGAAAGAGTCTTTGGCAATGGAGGACATACTAGGTGAGGCCAAGCTGGATGAATGAGGTCTGAAGCCCCCTTGCTTCATCAGGAATGATGATGACACTGTTATATTTGGCTTGGAGAAGAAAAGAAATGGCTAGGGTCATGGCTGTCTGCAGTGTGGAGTAATGCATGTGGAAAAAGTCAACTTACTCAGCATTACTTCAGGGGATAGAACAAGGATAACAGTGGGATTGATAAGCAGGCAGACTTTGAATCAGTAGAGAAGAGCAGTTTTTCACAATGGAAGTTGAGAAATAGTCCTGTGGGACCCTGAGTTCCCTGCTCTGGCAGTGCAAGGACAAGGGCTAGAGGCCTATTGGGAATGCTTGCTTTGGGTGGGGGTAGACCAGCTGACCAGGTAGCCTCTCTCTTCCAACACTAGTTTCTCCAGTACTCTGGCCCTGGATCTCTACAGAGGAATGGGAAGGAGGCATCACTGAAATGGCAAGAAGTTAATAACATGGAGATCAAATGTACCAAGAGCATACCACTGTTGCCTTTACAGCTTTTCCTACAGTTTACCAAAATGCTCAACGTGCTTGTGTGGATGCAAGCTGAGATGCCAACATCATTCAACTGTGCCTTGTCTTTGAACTGTTCCCTCCTATCATTCTCCCCTCTCAGGGAGTTCTTCTTTGGGTTGGTCTTCAAGATCTGCCCATTTGGAAACGCAAATCTTCATGGCCTGTATTTGTGGTCACATCAAACCCATATGCCCCAGTTTCTTTGTGCTTCTTATATGAGTCTGAGCTTTGTTTCCTTGGGTCATAAAGGTTGTGAGGGTCTGGGGACAGCTGTAATCTAAACTAGTTGGGAGTTGGCAGTTTCAGTGTGGGTATGAGTTCTACTCAATAAACCACAGTCTCATTTGGTAACTTGAAAGGCATTCACTTTTTATGTGAGATTTTTTTTTTACTTGCCTGGCTTTTCACACCTCTTACCATTCAGAGAAGATAGAAGAATCCATAGGGAACACTTCTGTCCCTAGTGAAACTAGAATTGCAAGGCCCCAAGGAGGGAGATGAAGGATTGCTAGAAAAGAGTTTGTTGCCCCCTATAAATTGATAACTAGGAGTCCCCAGCCCCCTCATACAGCTGAACAAGCTAATGGAACAGAATGAAGTAAAGGAAGTAGCTCTTTGTAGAACGTCTAGCCCGGCATGCATTTATTCCACCTGAACTCCGGCCTATTCTGGAGAAATCTGACCTCCCCAGCAGTCAGTGTAGGCCTCCTCCTTCTACAAGATTGGAAATGTGGAGTTGAAGGAAGCCATGAGCACTGTGAAGAAAACTTAGTTCTGAAGTGAATTCTGATTGAGCTTTCAAGGAAATAATCTGTAGGCATAGACAGATATCTTGGGGAGCCATTGGTATCTGAACTGCAGCCTTCAGGAAGAATCGTCTGGGACAAGATTCCATCTTGATCTTCTTACAGGACAGCACTTGATTGCCCCACCCTTAGTGTGTATCACAGATACTCTACACGTCTAATTTGGCTCATGAGCTGCATATGAACTTGTGAATGGCTCCTCAGGGAGACTTATTTCCAGTCTTTTCAAACTGGTTAATGATGGCATTTTTCCTGTCACTTCTTGGGCAGATGGATGATTAGGGGGCTGAAGGGAGCACACCACAAGAAGTATAGGAACCTTCAGGAAAGACCAGAGCAAGAGGGTAAGGGATAGGGCATGCAGAACTGAGCCAAGAGCCGCCAGGTGGGGAACAAGGAAAAGTGTTGTTGGCAGACATCCATGGGCCCTGAACTAGTAATACCAAAGTAAAGACCCTGTACAGGGGACTGATCTCTAGTCAGCTCCACACCTGTCCCTGGAATGTGGGGCTCCCCAGCTCCTCCCCCCTCTGTCTGCTTTCTTTCTTCAGAAGGACCTCTGTGATCAGGTCCCCTCTTTGGCAGTTCTGAAACACCTGGAATGGTGGGAAGGGGGCCTTTGACGTCAGTGGGGAGGTTGTCTACTCAGGTGTAGCTAATTTCCTCAATGTGGGGTTTTGTTTCTAAACCTGGGTAGGCTGCCTCACAGCCCATCAATAAGTGTGTGTGTGTGTGTGTACTCGTGTGTGTATGGGGGGAAGGTACACAAACCTGGGACGGGCTGGGGGCGGGGGAGGGGGAGTGATGCTTGACCCATCCTACCACAGAGCCAAACAAAACATGTTTAGATTGGGCCCCCCTCCTCAAACTCCAGCCCACCAGACCCCACAGCCCCACGGGATGTGGGAGGGTCACCTTTCCTAATATATAGACCTCAAGTCCTTTCTGCAGGCAGTGGTTAGGTCATGCCCTTCTTGCTCTGAGCGGGTCCCGTGGTGAGTCCTCAGGACCCCTGTCAGCATAAGTCAGAAGGAGGAAAGGTCTGAAGATTTCCACAGAACCAGAAAGACAGCATCTAGTATTGGGCTGTGCAGAAACTTCTGTCGAGATGGCAATATTGTCCCCCAGTCTGTGCCCTGGCTGTACAGGGAACTAAGGGAATTTATTGAGGTTGGAAGACAAATTGACCCCCTGAGGAGACAACACTTAGATGATTGCTTTAAAGGCAAGTACTGGAGCAAATTTCTAATGAGAGGAGCAACTGAGGGAGGACAGGGAAGCTCCTACTACACGATCTCTGGCTCTGTCCCTTTAAAGGAAACCTGCCTGATCAAACCAGGTGGGGGAACCATGGTAGCCAGAGCCAGTCTTCCTCAGGGAGTGTAGAAAGAATCTTTTGTCAGGAAGGCCAGAGTGAGAGTAAGCTGCAGAAAGAACATTTGTCTTTCCTCTCCCTCCTCTTCCATGATACCCTTTCTCAACTGGAAGACGTGTGCCAGGCATAGGGTCAGGGAATGCAAAGTGAACTTACAGAGGGTCAGCAAGAGGATGGGCAGGAGGGCTTCAGGAAGTGAAGGGCTTTGGGTTTAGGGATCAGTCCAGCATCCGGAGTTGAGGACCAGAAACGCCACCCAATCGGAAAGAAGCTTCTTCCCACATCCTGACGGTCTAGATTCCTCCAGCCCTGTGCAGGAAATCAGAAAGAGCCCAGGTAAGAGGTCTTGTGGGGGAGAACTGAACCATAGACTAACCCCCCCAGCCAACAGGACCATCTGACTTTTCAAAGGAAGAGAAAAAAAAGAAAAGCCGATGTTTTTCTGTTCCTTTCATCTGTTGAGCTATGGTGTCTGGGGAAGCTAGTCCTAAAACAGGGAACATTACAGAGAACTCTAGAGAGAATTTAGATTCTGGAAGCTTCAAAGCCCTTACCTTGTAGATAAAGAAGCCATGGTTTTTCAAGGACCTGTCCAGGTGATAAAAGAGCCTGCACACAAGTCCAGGGGTCCTAACTCACAGATCTGAGCTCTTCTTGCTCACCCGGTGATGGAACCAAGTTAATCCATCAGCCCTCAAATCTCCTTACCACACTTGCTGCCCACTGGGTGAGTCTTCACACTATTTGTCATCCTTTCCACAATTTTGTGACCCACAACTCTAACATAGGATGGTTCCTAGGGCAGCACCACATGGAGTTGAACTGTGGGAGGCTAATGCACTGAATTTGAGAACTTTCTTCCTAGGAGTCATTACCTGCTGCTTCCAGGGTGGAGGTACCTGGTCCAGGCATCTTGGCCTTTCCGCTCAAGTCCTGTACCCCTTCCTCAGACATGCCAATAGAGCTAGACCATCTGAGCATCTACAAACCTCTTAACATCCCCGCTTAACAACCTATCTCTTTGGTGCCCCTCTCTTACACAGCCATCTTAGATTACTATAGACATATTCTGTGTAGCTACAGAGAGTAGATGTTTCTGGAATATTCCAGGATATTGAAGTTATCTGATCAGAGAATGGACAACCTTGTATGGTATGTGATCTCCTCCAAAACTGGCACCAAAGGATGTGAGGTTTGGTGAATTGCTGAGGAAAGGCTGTCCTGTGAGGCTTAAAAGGGCCTGTGGCCAGGCATCTCCTGGATAGCAACACCCTGGCCTTGATACACCCCTTCTGTCAAGACATAGATACTTGTACAGTATCTACACCTTCCTTTAAGGCTGGGGGAGAGGGGAGTAAGTTTACTTTCAAGTGCCAACTCTAATTAGTATTGGTTGTCTGAGCATTGTGTTAAGAAGGAGTCTGAGGCTGTTTTGGAACTTACTGGGAGAGAGTGCTATCACTAATTAGCTATGTTTGCCATAGATAATGGAGAGGAAGGGGGCGGGGAAGAGGAGGTAAGGAAAAGGAATATAGAAACATGGCTACCAGAGAAGAAGCTGGTGTACAATGGCCCACAACTTTCCTTGGCCTTTTATTGGGTGTCACAGATGTAATGATACACAGGTGGTTTGGAGTGGGGTTTGGGGGAGGTAACTCTTGTTTTGGGGAGGGGTGACAAATGGGTCTTAATGATGGGTTCCAGATGCTCCATATGTTGAACATTGCAAGCAATGTATGGATGGCAAAGATCCACCTGCAAGAGACAGTAACATCTGTTCAAAATCTGAGAAAGAAAACTTACAGAAAGAATTTAGGCATGGGCCTGTCCAAATAAAGACTGATTTTCAGTAAGATGGACTAGATCAGTTTTCCTCTTCTGAACGATGTCATACATGGTTCGGGTTTGTTTAGTTCCTCTCAAAGAAAATGTACTAGGTTTCAAAATTGTATTTGACAGGTCGGGTCCTCTACAAAATCTTTTTTAACCCTGGTATTTGAATGGCTGATGTTTTCTGGACATTCAACGTCAGTAAAGGCAGACGTACTATGGGGCACTACTCTCCAGGAGCCGCGTTTCTGAACAGATACCATGCCTCATAATTGTGCTCTCTTTCTGTGAGTCAACGGGAGGAAGGTGCTGCTGGACCCCTGCCTATAAAAACACAGGATGGTGGCAGGCCTCAAAGGCAAGGGCCATACCCCTGAAGTGGCAGTGGGAAGCCACATGCACTGGGACACTCAATAAGGCTCTTCAGGGAAGGAGAGCCAGGACTCCTTCACCAGGCGGGCAGGCCAAGGAGTTACTCAGCCACTAAGGTTTACCCACGGGCTATCAAGGACTGAGCTTTCCAATCGTGGGCCACAGCTCATGCCACGCTGGGCCCACAGAGCCCCCACTGGCCCTCTAAGGACCCAGGTGGGCCTGGTGGGCCCCAAGTCCATGGGGGCAGGCCCTCTGGCCATAAACAGCATTATCTGTTCACTGCACCATGCCACACACTATTTTCCATGTGTGCCATGATGTTAGGGGGAGAAAAGTTGAAAGAACCCCAAAAAGTAAGTTACTACGAACAAAATTATTCTTGGGCTGTAGAACACCCAGCCCCACCTCTGAAGCGCTTAGGGATTTTGGCCACCCAGAATGGACTAGGAAGTATATGGTTTCCCGTAGCCCATGGAGCATGGTCTCTGTCTTCAGTGGTCTGCTCTCCTGTCTCCGTAACTGAGTCCTCCCAGCCACCCTCGCAGGATTCCTGGGTTTCTGGTTGGTTGGTCACAGATGGTCAAGCATTGTATGACCATCTGTAAACTTCCTTTCTTTTATCCAGCTCTTATCCTGTAAGCTGCAAAACCCTACTCGACTCAGCCATTACCTTTGTCAACCAATGAAAGGCTCTCACCTTTATTTCAATATTTATCAAGTATTTAACAATGACAATGAGATGTATTATTCTTAAAAATAGCTCAAATCCTGCAATAGCCAATGATTGTTCCTTATAGCATTCAGAAACTAAAATGTGTAGCATAATTATCCCTCATTAATTTATTCAGCAAATACTTCCAAGTGCCTACAGAATACCGGGCTTAGGGCGCCTGGGTGGCTCAGTCGGTTAAGGGTCTGCCTTCGGCTCAGGTCATGATCCCAGGGTCCTGGGATCGAGTCCCACATCGGGCTCCCTGCTCTGCAGGGAGCCTGCTTCTCCCTCTCCCACTCCCCCTGCTTGTGTTCCCTCTCTTGCTGTATCTCTCTCTGTTAAATAAATAAATAAAATCTTAAAAATTAAAAAAAAAAAAAAAAAAAAGAATACCGGGCTTATGCCGGGTGCTGGGGAAACCAAGGTAATCGGGTATAACCCGGGCTGCCGAGGGCTTCACCATCCTGTGGAGGTGACAGACAAGAACACATAATTGACACTTGGCAAGAGTCAGTGCGGGCTGGTGTAAAATGCCAGGTGTGCACTGGGACAGGGAGTCCTCCTGCCCTCCTGCCCGCAGCCATCCGAGGGCAGTGGCCTCACCGGAAAGGGATCTGACATGTGAGTGCTGCAAAATTATTTTCCAGAGCCTCTTGCAAGCATTGTCTCATCTTCATAACAACATGAGGAAGAAATGGAGGGTGTCCCTCCAAAATAACTGCCATTGTTCTATAGATGGAGTTCACAAGGGCTGCCGACGGGCGTCTGTATATTTCTGGGAGCCATGCATGCAGTGGGGAAGCGTCAGTGAAAACAGCATGTGGAGAAGAATGACTCTGGTTCTTGGCCAGAGTTACTGCTGCTTTCTTGCTTCCCCACCACACCGATGGAACATTTATTTCTAGAACATTTGAAAGATGTGTTCAGGATATTCTTGAAATCGCCTTTATCCATTAGGAAAGTCTTGAGCATCTGTCCCAAAGGTAGTGATAAACGGCCCTCATCTTAGCTTTTAAGTATTTTCACCGCCTCGGGAAATTTGGGGCCTTATCTCCAGTTCTTGGTGGCATCTGCTCCCACTTTACCTTCTCAGCCATTGGCCGGCACGTCGGGTGCGGCCGCTGCCCTCCAGGTAGTGCCCCCCACTTCAGTCATACCCACGGGAGAGCGGGGACCCACCCCGTGTCAGACCCTATTTGGTGCCATCTCCCCAAAGAAAGACCAACAGCAGCGTTCAAGGGAAAGAAAGATACTTTGGCTTTTGCTTTTTGTGGCTGGGACATCAACCCCAGGAACATACAGTAATATGGGCCCGGCCCCCCCTTTCCTGGGCCCTGAGCAGGCAGCAGAATCTGGGGTGCTAACAGTGAAGGGCCAGGGCATGGAAGGGGGGCCAGGCCTCCTGCCGCCATTTCCAGAGCCTCTGATTGGATGTCAGGAGACCTGGGAGCAACTCCGGGCTGTGCCATGATTCATGAGCTGTATGACTCCGTTGATTTTTCGGGACACAGGAGATAGACTGTGATCTCGTAATTTCGTGCAATTCTCAGTCTAGGAGGCTAAGGTCAGAATATTGCTGTGCCCGGCGGGGGGTGGCTGGGGTAGCTGACACTCGGCATGTGAGAAACGAGAAGCAGCGGGCCAGCAGAGGTGCCCTTCCAGCCTGGCAGATGAGCACTGGGGATTGGCGTTCCGGCAGAATGCCCTGCTGTGTCGGACGATGCATGCTACCCCCTCAGTCCTCGTTCCCCTGCACAAAACCTGTCTGCCAAGGTGTCCGAGGGCAGGCTGATGTTCCAGGTGTCTCTGAAGCACGGGATCGGGGGCTCCTCCAGATCTTCGAGTAGTTCCCCACTAGAGAAATAGGGCAGACTGGCTCATCTGTCTCTTGACATGTATACGTGTCTATGACACGGTTTCTGCGGGGAAAGGAAGCACACGTTTTAACGGGGGGAATGGAGAAGCTGGAGGCTTGACAGCGACACAGATGTGATTCCTACCTGCAGCTTCAGAGCCACCGCTCCTGCCTTTCCAGCTTCTGCACGTGACATTCCTCCCCCCCCACCCCCCCCACCCCCCCCACCCCCGCTGCTTGGCTCTCACCGGATGCGGACCTGGGCAGACACTAACCTGTCTTGCTTTGTCCCCGGCCTAGGTGGCAGTAGGGAGCAGCCAGCCACAGCAAGCCCCAAGGCCGATGAGGGCTCGGAGGCCGTGCCCCCCAAGCCCAGGAGCGTGTTCCACATCGAGTGGTCATCCATTCGGAGGAGGAGCAAAGGTGGGTGCTGCTCCCCTTCACTCTCGGGACCTCAATTGACTCATCTCTAGAATGGGGACAGTGGCAGTACCTACTTCATAGGGCAGTAGGGAGAGCCACGCGGGCCAGGCTCATTTTTATCACACCCAACCTCTGACCACAGCCATGGCCCCGTTGTCTGGACCCTCCGGGGGGTGCGGGTGGGGGGACGCTGGAGCTGGGACAGACAGCCGACTCAGGAGGTCTCCAATTTGACTGCATATTGGAATCACCTGCATCCCATCCCTGGAGACACTAATCTAATTCATCTGGGGAGAAGCCTGGGCGGGCATAAGGATCTTCCAAAGCTCCCCATGAGATTCTAATTTTTGCCAAGCCACAAACCACCGGTCCATTTACAAGTCGAGAGGAGAAAGTTCTCGCCTACGGTGGTGGTCAAGATGTCAAGGCCAAGGAAAGAGCGGGAGAACCATGGAAGGGAGGGGACTCCCACAGGCCAAGAGGGGCAGCCAAAAATGAGCAGGTGGGGAAGCCAGGGAGGAGTCAGGGGCATGGGGAGGGACGCAAGAGGAGTCCTCCTTCCTCCCCAATCAGATGCAAAAGTAGCCACGTGAAGAGCCAGAGCAGAGGGGTAATCTAATTCTGCCCCTCAAGTCCCAGGGAGGGGAACCGAGTCACACAGCTGGCAAGGGACAAGGGGCAGGGGGAGGACTGGTTAGTGTCCTTTTTACAACATCACATGCTTCCCAGAAGATGTGTTCGTGACATTCTTGCTCCAGTTCATCTAAGCTTCATCGTTTCTCACCAAAAGTGGCCGACCCAAAGAAACAGGCCTGGGGGCTGTGGGAAAACACAGTGGAGGTGAAGGTGGAAAGGGCATTGAGACATCTGGCCCAGGGGTTTGTATTTGACAGAGGCCACCAGCATGGCAAGAAGAAAGTGTGGCTTTCCTCAAAAGGTTAACAATCCCCTTCCAAACGTCCTTCGTCCCAGGGGTTGGGGGCTGGGGGTAAGGAGGCCCTTTCAGGGAGTGCAAAGGAGCCTGGGACGTGGATCAGTGGAACTGCTCAACAGCAGACCTGGGGCAGCTTCACGCACAGGAAACGGCTCCATCAGGATGCCACACACACTGGCCTCAACATCGAGAGGAATCTTTGCTCCTACTCTTTCTTTCAAATCTTCCAAAATTAATTTTTCCTGCATAGTGTAACTTCCCAACCATACTGGTATTTGCAGCCCCTGTCCCTTCAAAAATGGACGTTTTTGTGCCATTCAGGTGCCGTTGTTGCCATTGATGCATCTTAGGTATCCTGCAAGCTCATGAATGCCGTGGGAAGAGCCAATTCAGTCTGAAAATACCAGGTGTTCAGAGCCCAGCCTGCCATCCTCAAACTTGACCACGAGAGGGAACCAAAGCACCAAGACCGAAACTTCCAAAGTTCTTTTAGGATGCATAAAACCCTACTAAAATTGGTCATCTTTAAAAATAAATGATCTAGTAATAAGAAAAATATGTTTACAGCAACGTTACAAGAGTTTTCTAGAATTACAAGATCATGCCAAAATCTGTTTCAAGGAATGACGTGGACATCACTCGTCTTAATCCAACCAGCAGTTGAAGCTAAAATACCTGAAATTCCCAGATATATGTCCAAAACAAGAGACCAGAACAGCCTGCAGTCATCCAGTTGAAGTCACAGTCAAATTCAAACCCAGACCTTACATGGCTCAGGCAGCTTAATACTTTCGGAGAAATAACGTCCAAGTTTTCCTTTCTTTGTACACTTACAAGTTTGTGCAGAGAAAGAACCCTAGATTTGGGGGTCACGGCCAAGGCACTATTTCTTCATCTAAAAAATAGAGGGATTGAACTAAATCAGAGGCTCTTCACTAAAGGTCAGTCGAGTCTCTGAACTCCCTAAATTCCTGTAAAATGTCCTGTTTACATGTGGATGTACATTTTTTACCCAAAGTGAGAGTCCAAATGGGTTCTTGACCAATAAAAATTAAAAGGTGCCTTCCAGCTGCAAGACATTGCAGTTCTGGGCTTCCTCAAGTGGAATAGGAAATATTGAATATATCAACTCAACTGCAAGAAATTTGCTGCTAACGTGCCTGGGTAGAGCTGTCCTAATTGATGATGTGCTTTCCTTCAACTCCAGTGTTTGGAAAAGGCGACCACCAGGAGAGACAAACCAAAGACCCTTCTCCCTATCAGTACCGGAAGCCTGCGGTTGAGCTGCTGGTGAGTCACAAGTGGCCCGAATCAGGCAATGTCCTGAGCCACAGAGCCTGTGGCAGATTAGGGAGCGGACGTCCAGAAAAGACACCCTCTGATATAGGCAAACTTTGCTTGAATTCATATATCCAGAAACATAATTACCTGGGATAAAAATGCCTATTTTTCATAGTCTACTTTATAAAATTTCATATTCCTTTTATTTGAATTAGTTATTATCTGTCTTCCTCTAAATCTGGCATTCAAGCATTTAGGAAACAAGCTGGTGCCAATTTTCAAACACAGAATATTTACGTGTTTAATTTTATGGACAGTTAAATTTTAAAGACGAGACATGCTGGGGGTGGGGAATAATTTCTTCTGGAAAGAGTGCGGTATAGAGGTAGTCATGGTTGAAATAAAGAGTCTAAAGATCTGTGGTTAAATATCAATTCTACTGTTTGCCCTTGACCTTTGCCAGTGAGAACCCTCCATCCGTGCTGGAGCCCTCATCCCCAGGATGAGGATAAATACGATGTCTTGTACTGCAAGGTTGTTGCCCGTAGGCAATGAGGTAACACGTCAGACAAGACAAAAGGTATTTCTCAATACCAAATGAAAACGTTAACTTGGTCCCTGAGCTAGCACAAATGTGGCTTCTCAGCGTGGGAAGCGCAGGGTGTGGGAGCTCCTTGTCTTGCCCCTGGACAGGATCTGGACACCATGGAGGACAGCGCTGAGATAAAAGCGGAAGCGAACACTTCCATGGCTTCCTGGATTCAGAGTCACCTGACTGCCCACGGGAAGAGGGTCAGCAGAGCCCTCAGTTACATCACAGGGGAGATGAAGGAGTGCGGCGAGGGGCTTAAAGGTAAAGGTCCTGCGAGCGAAGCCCTTGACCCTGCCCCTAGAGTGTCACTTCCAAGCGTCCCCAGCAGGCACCATGTGCCGCAGTTCTTGGTAGATTAGACTGAGTACCGTTTCTATGGTCGCTCAGAAGGAATAGGAGTTTTGCTGTGACGGCAGACATGCAGACTCTTGGGAGGTGAATACAATACGTGTCAGTGTGCGAGCCCTCATTTCCAAACCGAGCAGCCTTGCTCTCACACATATCCCATCGGGCATTTAGGCCTGGGATTCTAGAGTCACCATTCAAAAAAAAAAAAAGCCCGTCCTATGGATGACTCTTGGGAGAACTATGTCTACTAGAAAGTAAGTTCTCTCTTGCAGTCCTCCCAGAGCCCAGGCCATGGCTTTGACACCCTCTGTGCAGCAAGAGAATTTTCTTTTTGGATGTATCTTCTTGAAAATTCATGCTGCTCTCACAGGGGGACAGATAGCTCAGGGTACCTTATCCCCACTGCTTGAAAAACACTGTAAAGACCACAACCAGCTGGCGATGGGTATGAAGAGTTTTCTGGACCGTCAAATGCCCTCTTGGGTTCCTGGTTTATCCCCCTCTGTGGCAGGTGACAGTAGGGCCCTGCGAACCCACTTTGGACGCAGAGCTTCCCGCACCTTCCACCCACCCACCTGAGTCCCACACAGGACCGGCACACCTGAACATTGACTCCCTGCCCTGGTTCCATTTCAGACAAATCCCCAGTGTTCCAGTTCCTCGACTGGGTCCTGCGGGGCACGTCGCAGGTGATGTTTGTGAACAACCCCCTCAGCGGCATCCTCATTGTGCTTGGCCTCTTCGTCCAGAACCCCTGGTGGGCCATCTCGGGCTGCTTGGGCACTGTTGTGTCCACTTTGACAGCCCTCATCCTGAGCCAGGACAGGTAAATTCCAGGAGACCCAGGGCCCAAGCATGAAGCCAGAGGTTGCTTCCTGCAGGGACCCTATGCCACCTTCCCATCGCCTTGCTGCTGGCCTCCAAGCTCAGACACTGTTCAGACTAAGGACACTAATAACTAACAACAGTCACTCCCTCATTATTTGGTAACAGCTCCACATCGCCCAGGGGGACGTGAAGGGCTGATGTCTTCCCTTCCCATTCCCAGTGGGGCCATCTGCTGGAAGGTGTGTGCAGTCGGGCCCCCAGCTGAGAAAAATCTGGGTCAGAAGGGAAGTCAAGAAGGTAGTGCCCCTCCCGAGGCCCTGGGGGACTCTGCTACCCCAGCCCTCCTCCATCCCTCCAGGTCGGCCATCGCGGCAGGACTCCACGGCTACAACGGGGTGCTGGTGGGGCTGCTGATGGCCGTGTTCTCAGACAAAGGCAACTATTACTGGTGGCTTCTGCTCCCCGTCATCATGATGTCCATGTCGTGGTAAGTTTTCTCCTGAGGCTGCGGGTGCAGTCAAGGGCTGCCAACCTTTCCACCTCAGCTCCCTGTCTGTCTAAACTCAACTTTAAGGGGGCATGGACTTCGCACATCAGAAGCATCCACTGGAAATAATTATTAATGTCATACAGTGACAGACCCATGCTAGGCTATCTGTGGACAATATCTCAGTACCTACCAGCCTCCACTCTTCTTTTTGTAAGATCTAAAAGGATTTCTGGTCCTACTCAGCCAGAGCACAGAGAAAGGAACTGAGGCCCATAAATAGGTGAAGAGCCATACCACAGCATCCTATCCATTTCTAGAAACCTTCTCATCCTCCTGCTGCCCCCCACCCAGCTTTCCCCCATCCTTGGGACCCCTGACAAGCCTGGAACAACCTCTTAGTGCAGGCTGAAGGACCAGCCACTGAGCAGAGCCCTTAGAGGGTCAGGGCTCAGCTCCCCTTCCCCTCCAGAAATCAGCCATGGGGCATTCTGGGCAGGAGGCTTGGTGCTCTCAGCTGCTCAACAAACATTTGTGGAAGGAAGGAAGGACTACAATTCTGCTCCTGTCACTCCCCCACTCTCCTCATGCCTGAGCATGGAGCTGCATGACTTTTCAAGGAGTTTCTATGACTCTTTGCCTTAGGTCTTCCCCCAGAAAGCCCTCTTTCTAAAGCTGAGCCTGGGCGTCTACCCTATCACCGCACCAGGCCCAGGGAGGAGGCCATGGGAAGATGTGCTCAGGGGCCAGTCAGGCTCAGAGAACATACCCAGCAGGCTGCTTTTCCTTGGGAAAGTGCTCCTGTTCAGCCTAGTATCAGGGCCTGAACTTCTTGAACAGTCTCCTGTGCTTCTGCCACAGCCCCATCCTCTCCAGTGCCCTGGGGACCATCTTCAGCAAGTGGGACCTCCCGGTCTTCACGCTGCCCTTCAACATAGCCGTGACCCTCTACCTGGCGGCCACCGGCCACTACAACCTCTTCTTCCCCACGACGCTGCTGCAGCCTGCATCCTCCACACCCAACATCACCTGGTCAGAGGTCCAAGTGCCCTTGGTAAGTGTCTGGGAAGGCAGAAGGGCAGCGTCTGTCCGAACGCCATGTTAATGTGGCATTTACTGCAGCCTCCATGGGTAATGCCTATTAACAACCGCACAGTGTGAGGCACTCGGCATGCAGTCTCTCTTTAGCCACCATCCTTTTCCTGCCTCTCCGTAAGAGCTAACAGGACCATTTTTGGTCCCACGCTGTCCTAGCACAGAGGAAGAAACTGAGGCCTGAGGTCACACACCTAATCAGTGAAGAGCGGAGTCGAGATTAGCACTCTGACCTCCTACTGCTACACCTGGGTTCTTTCCTTTTTCCTTTTGGAAAAAAATCTTTTTGATGCTTTTCTCCAGTTTTCCTCCAGCTTACACTATATATTTTCTTCCATCAGTCTCACTGAATCACTAAAGACATACACATTACAAGACCACCTGTGGGCTAACGAAGTCTCTGTTGCAACCTCCAGAATGGGTTGCATTCGCTCTCTGAGGCATGGGCACACCATAAAGCACAGGTGTTCCTCCGTTAAGAAATGTCTAGATATTAGAGCTTTTAACATTTTTTTGCAAGTATTTTGTGTATAACGCTGGCCTCTGGAAGTCTGCCAAGATAATTAATAAGACACGTTTTAGCTGAGGTTCTCCTGCTTTCCATTACACTAGACTACTCTCCACGGTCTGGGGCTCGCTCTGGAACTTTGCTATTGACAAGTCATCGTCTAACCACGAAACCACTTGGGCTTGTTGAAAGAACTTTCAGAAATAACAATGACTCATTTCTTGTAACATTTCATAGAATACGACAGCGTGGTAGAAAGGCCCTGCATTTGCACTAAGAAACATTATTTAGGATGAGAAATAATAATAATAATAATACATTATTAGGAAGAGAAATATCCGTGTTGGCCTCATCCTTGCGTGTGTGCGCGCGCGCGCGTGTGTGTGAGGACCTCTGTGAACCAGATGTGAGAAGAGGTTGGTAACTCACTCCTTAGGCTTCCCTTCCATGGTATGGACCCCAGCGATCAGTTTTGAAGACACAGTTGCTCTAACCGGCTGGCTATGGGGAGATGGTGTTAGAAAGGGCAAGTTGAAGATACTCTGCATTCTCCATGCCACGCTGTCATTGGAAAAGATACCTAGGAATTTTGTAGAAATGAAAAACAATTAGGGAATCCCGTACAAATACTTTAGAACCCCAAAGTTCCAGAAAAGAAAAATTCAGTTTTGGGTGGTTGCCTTTTAAGAAGTAACTCTAGCCAGTTAAATGGATTATGATAATGACTAATATGTTTTGTCTTTTTGACCACTCCTGAGAGCCTTGAGTGTTGGGGAAACAAGTAAATGTCAGAAGGAGGGTCTAAAACTCCCAACAGTGTTGAAGCCCCATGAGTTCCTCTGCCCTCTGGTCCCCGGAGGGCCCCCTAGATGGTGTCACCAGCTGGGACTACACTGCCCAGGACCACTGCCTCTGTGTCGAGCTCTCCCACCCGCCCGCCCGCACCCACATGGTAATGCCAGAACCCCCACCCTGTCCCCTGTTCCTGGGGTCACAGGAGATTGAGTCTGAAGGGTTAGCCCACTAAGCCACCCCACGGGCTCCTGCAATGTCTTCCTGTCTCCGCATACCTCCAGGGGCAGAGTCTTCTCGGAAGGCAATGGGTTGAGAGAAGAGCTGCTTCCTTGTAATATATAGATACCCTGGCCCAGGACTCTGCTTCTTCTCAGCTCACTGCCCAAGGGGTGAGACGAACCCCAGTATACCCTGCATGGCCACTCCCTTATGCACTTTCCTAACTCAAGGGCCTTTGGCCAACCTTCCAAACCATGGGACCAACCCCAGTCGCTGGGGAAGGCTGCATGCCCAGGATGCTTCTCTTGAACTCCAGAGCACGTGTGCAAGCGCCCACAGGCAGTGGATCCTGCCTCCTCAAGCCCTTCACATTGGCAGACAGCCCCGCTTCCCTGAGCTATGTGGAGGCCTGACGCAAGCTGGGTGCTCATCTGTCGGTCACCATTTCATTGGCTTATCAACCAAAAGAGCAGAGACCATACTACCTCCTCGGAGACTCTTCTGTGAGTCCAACTGCTCACCCAGACCAGACTAACATGACCACAGCCCAGACACTTTACTCTTGGAAACACGAAAGACCTTTTTTCATAGCATATTCAGGCTTCTAGTCATAATTTTAGGGTTTTTTTTTAAAAAAGTTACAAGAGAGGGCGCCTGGGTGGCTCAGTTGTTAAGCGTCTGCCTTCGGCTCAGGTCATGATCCCAGGGTCCTGGGATCGAGTCCCACATCGGGCTCCCTGCTCGGCGGGAAGCCTGCTTCTCCCTCTCCCACTCCCCCTGCTTGTGTTCCTTCTCTCGCTGTGTCTCTCTCTGTCAAATAAATAAATAAAATCTTTAAAAAAAAAAAAAGTTACAAGAGAGTTTTTAAACCCCAACCTTGATCAGACATCTCCTCATTTTAAGTTTCTAGTTTCTCTTCAGTGGGGGTTCAGTGCCTTACACTCACGTTTCTAAATAAAGGAAACTTAACATCTTAAACTATTGTTCTAAGAACTCAAGATTAAAACAGAAAAGCTTGTGTTCCTTTCAGAGTTCATCTATTTGGATACAAATATCTTGGAAACCTGCTGCAGAATGTTAGGGTAGAGACTTTGGCACAAATCTTTTCCAGCCAAGGTTCCAGTTGTCTCTGGTCTCCCTCTGTAACCGCACGTGATCCTTTGCCCCCACAGCTTCTGAGAGCCATCCCCGTAGGAATCGGCCAGGTCTACGGCTGTGACAACCCCTGGACTGGAGGCATTTTCCTCATAGCTCTGTTCATCTCGTCCCCTCTCATTTGCTTGCACGCTGCGATCGGCTCCACTGTGGGGATGTTAGCAGGTTAGTCTCATCACTTCTCCCTTACTAATGGGCCATAAGGATGTTAGTGTCTGGAGTCAGCTCCAAAGAAAATGGTGACACGTGTCTTCAATACCTGTGGCCCCCCGACCCCTGCTGATGCCCGTCCACTTTCGCTCCTTCCATTATACCCTGTTTCCCCACTTCGGGCGCCAGTGCCCTCATGCTTCTGTGAGCAAAAGCTGCCCTCCAGAAAGGCTTTGGTGTTAGCCGTTTACACCTTAGTATAAATTTGAAGTTTGAGAGAGGTTAATTACAGGCATGTTTGTGTTTTACGTCTTATCTCGAGAGATGATACTCCAGTAGAGAACATTAAGATATCAATGAAGAAGGAAAAGTCCTCTTTCTTGGCAGGGGAGGGAAGTTCTCTGGACTCCTTCAAAAGGCCGCAGAGTCCTTACCCCAAAAGCTCTCTTCTACCGTAACAGCTACACCACTAGCACTCATGTGGCTCTATGGCCATTTCTTCCCTTTAGTTATTTTTTTCACTGAATAAGATCAGAAGTTCTTTTTTATAAATGCCTAAGAGTGGCTGGTCTGGGCTTTGAGCACTCTGGTGGTTTTGGGGGCCGGCAGGAGAGCCCCACGAGACCGCCCCCGCCAAACTCAACACCGAGGCCTGTCTTCTCTCGTAGCCCTCACTATCGCGACGCCCTTGGACTCCATCTACTTCGGCCTGGGCGGCTACAACAGCACGCTGGCCTGCATCGCCATAGGGGGCATGTTCTACGTCCTGACCTGGCAGACGCACGTCCTGGCCGTCGCCTGCGGTAAGGACCGCCACCACGTCCCTTTGCCCCTTGCACGCCCCCGTGCCTGCCCCTGTAGGGAAAACCGCACTGAAAACCCTGTGGATCCTCCACAGATAAATGGGAGGATTGTTTGCTTCGTAAAAGGCTTTTTATCGAAAACTGTTTTTGAATGGTTGCTTAATGATTCACGCGGTAAAAATTATTTTCGTGGAACACAAAGCGCTCAGCCACATGAAGACAGAATTTTGAGCTGGTGGTTGTTTGGTTGTTGTTCCTGGGCTGTCTCTGTGATTGCCACTCTCCTGGCTGGTGATTGAAGCCAACCGACAGAGCAACTCTTCCACGAATTAATCTTTATATATAGAATTGGGTGATTTACATCAGTTACAGCAATTAACCTTAAGCACCCAAACACTAATCATAGGACCTTCAAATAATGCTTACGTTGTAGAAATGCTGAAGGGTGTGGGTACTCAGTGACTCTCTAATAAAGATTTGCTGTTGTTAATATCCTAGGGACAATTAGGATGCTTTCAGTTGAGAAACAGGATTCAAAAGCAAAGCCCGATTCCACTGGCTCATTTTCACAGAGCCTCCTCACCTCTTACTGGCACTTGGCTCTTCCCAGTGGCCCAGTCTGGCCATCCCTCTGCAGGCAGAGCCTGGAAGACGAGGCAGTGGGCCTATGTGGTCTTCCTCAAGCTTACAGGTTGCTGCTCCTCACTGGAAACCCATATTCTGTTAATAACTTGGGATGAAATATTCCAGCAGGGAGTCCTGGGATCCACTTGGCCTTGGCCATATAGTAAAATTTTCATGTATGGTTTATGCTGCTAAGTGTTCCTTTGCTAGAATGCAAGGTGGTGGGACCCAAGAGAACCATAACGGCTCCATTCTGGCCCTTTTTAACAAAGTTCATCTTCCGCCTTAGCTGTGCTGGCATTTGCCTGGAATTTAACACATTTCAAAGCTGTCAAGTAATAGAAACATAACTCAAGTTTTATTTAATTGGCCAGATAGCATTTGTGGCCTAAATATCTGGGGGGATAACGTGCAGGCTGAGCTTGAGGCACCGGTAGTCACTGGACTGTGTCTTGGTTCTCTTTGCAGCCCTGTTCGCGGCCTACCTGGGCGCCGCCCTGGCTAACGTGCTCTCTGTGGTGAGTCTAAGAACGTGCCACAACTCCCTTCCTGCTGTTCCTTCCGCTCCCCGAAGCCAGTGCAAACCTCTCCCCTGGGAACCCTTCCCCAATTCTTCCCTCTCGTCTCAAATCACACTGCCTGCCTTGGCACCTGCCAGACAGAAAGAGCTGGGTCTCAAAAGTTTCAGTGTCAACTGTTGGCCCAATCAGATCCCATTAGCCTTGGGCCCATGGAGCTTCTTACAAAAGGACAATTTGACGAGCATTATCTTGTAAATTGAATTCTGTCACCTCATCCTCTAGATTCCGTTTTAAATCTTTATTATTTAATGTGTGTGTGTGGAGAGAGCAACTGCCCAACTAGCTTATGGGCCAGTGTACATCTTTGTTCATCCCTTGGCAACTCGGTGCTGAGGGGGTCGTGAGGGAAGCCTTCGGGGAAGACAGGGAACCAAGCTGCAGCCATACCTGAGAGAAGGCTGAGCTGGTGGCTATGAGCACATGCAGCCATCCAAGAACCCCGTCTTTGTCTGAGCACTGGTGGGAGGAGGTGTCGGAGTCAGGAGGAGCCGCGTGGCCAGCCCCAGCAGAGGGTTAGGGCACATGGCCCAGCACAGAGGGCTAGGGGCTCAGCCCACAGTCAATGCCTCCCCCTTTTGGATAAGGTTTCAAGGGCACATTTTATAAAAGCATCCAGGAAAAGTCCCAGTGGTCCTGAAAATGGGGATGAAGGTGGGCATTCTACCCACACCTGCCTAAATCCCTTCTTCACCCTTAGTGAAATGGGGCAGGTTGAACTTAGCTTAGGAAAGCATTTTCTAGGCAAGAGAATTGGCCTTCCCTGATATCATCCTATGTCCCCCAGTGGACTAATCTCCCCCTGGGCCCCAGCGAACTGTGTACGTTCCTCTGCTGCAACACTTGGAGTATGGTAGTGACGAGCCTCGTACACATTCTTCCTCGAACACCTTCAGCCCGTGTGCTCCTTCAGAACCAGGGCCCGGTCATATTCTAATCTTTATCTCTAGTTCCTATTGCAGTACCCAGCACATAACAGGTGCTCAAGAAATGCTGAATGACTGAAACTCTCGGGGAGCAAGCCGCCACCACGGGGGGTATAAGAGCTGGGGCTGAAGCGTCAGCCTTCAGAAACACGGACGGGTAGCAAGAGTATAGGCTCTGTGGCTCCTTGTGCTCTGGGCTTTCACACCCTGCGTGTACCCATCCTTACAGCTGCCTGTCCAGGCAGTGACTGGGCGTCACGTGCTTTCCTTGGGCAAGGACTAGAAGAGATGCCAAACAGGATCCCAGGCACTTACAGGATGACTGACCCTTTCTTCTGTGTACAGAGAAGTTAGAGGTTATACCACTCAATTTAGGCTTTTTTTTCTTTCCTAAATCAAGGTCATTTTCTGTGTGCCTATGATGTTTAAGACACTGTGCTGATCGCTCTCAAGGGTATGAAAAAGTGCGGGCTATTTACTCACTCTGAAGGAATTTCTAATATCCTTGAGGCACAGGATATAAAAATGTCGAGTGACATTTATGAGCCCCTTCAAGCCTCCACAGACGAGAGCACTTAGGAGCTGTGTTCCTCCGCTTTCTCCCCGGCATGCGTATCACGGCCTGTGTCTTCCACAGTGCCACCCTCTACTCCATGGTCATGACCACGCGCTGAGGGCTATTTATGGGGCCCTTAGTACGCATGAGGCCCCAACTCTCTGAGTAAACACTGTTATCCCTACTTAACTCCTGAGGAAATAGGTCTCAGACGATTGAAATGCCTTTAACAAGGTGGTTGGAGCTGAGATGTGGGCCCGTGGGACTCTAGACCGACGCCCTTTCCCACTGTGGGACTCCAGGGGGTGCTTCCCAAAACACACTGTGTAGTGTGAGCAGGGCTTTGGGGAGACTCATTGGGTGGAATTCATTATGCTTGAGTATCTTATGGCCACGGTTCTGGCTGCCATTGTTCTTCCCCAAGTCGCATCCAGCAGCACCATCTTTGAACATACACATTACGGGCACATGGTATTACCTGAGGTCTTTACTGCTTATAATGAAATGAGGTTGGAGGTGAGGAGGACATGATTTGGTCTGCCTCCTAGTTGAGTCTGAAGGCTCCTTGTCAGCAAGCTCTCCACTCAAGTGGTCTCAAGTAAGAGTGGGGAGGCATATCAAAAAGGCTCAGGGCATCTTAAGGAATAAAAAACAGGTCAACACCATGAGAAGGGGAGCTGGGAATGGGAGAGCCCTTAAGAAGAGAAGTCGCTGCCCTCCACTTCCAGGCCCTGGGGCAAGGACAGCATGTCTCTGCCTCTCTCCAAATGTCTGTCCTATCTCCCTGTGTCTCTCTGCAGTGCACACAGTCCCCCAGCGGCCACTCAGCACTGCTTGGCTCTCCAGTCCTTTCAGACCAAGAGCTCAGTCTCTCTTAGTTCAAACTCTCAAAAGAGGGATCCAATTCCCAGGCCATCTGCCTGTGGAAGTTGCATTTGAGTCAAGCGCCTTGCTCTGGTCCAATCGGCTGTGACCAGAGAAATATCGTGAACTACAAAATGGCTGCCAAATCTGCTCCTTCAACAGGGGCTATGGGAGAAGGCAGACAATGGTCATAGGTCCTAGAGTTGGAGGTATAGCCTGGCCAGACAGCCTAAGACAAAACAGGATTTCTACATAAAGCCATATTGTAATAGGGTTTCAATGGCTGCATTATGAAGAATGTGTGTCCACCTGTTACAATGCAGGCAGAGAGCACTGACAGGATTACATTGGCCAAGAATTAAGTATTATTCCTATCATTGCCCATGAAGCATCCTCTCCTCTACCCAGGGCTGTATAGGGTTGGTAAAGGCTAATGAAACAAACACAAGCATGTGATATAACCAAGGCTTCTCTTGTGTCTTCCCCCTGCCCCTTGCTCAGTTTGGACTGCCACCATGCACCTGGCCCTTCTGCCTCTCGGCGCTCACCTTCCTGCTCCTAACAACCAACAACCCCGCCATCTATAAGCTTCCGCTCAGCAAAGTCACCTACCCAGAGGCCAACCGCATCTACTACTTATCCCAGGAGAAAAACAGAAGAGCATCAACCATAACAAAGTACCAGGCCTATGATGTCTCCTAGACTGCCTTTTCCAAAACATGTCACTGTACATTCAGCCTTCAGCAGGTTGTCCAGGTCTCCAGGCTGAAGACCATGCAACCTCCCTTTCTGTCTGTTCTGCGATTTTCCCCTTAAGCAAGCCTACACCCTAGTTATTCCCCCACATAAGGACATACGTGTGTAGTCACCATTTAGGGACCTCTCATTTCTAAGATGTACAACACTTATCAAAGATACAGTTAGTTTAGACTTCATACCCATAGCTCACTCCAGAAGAGCTCCCTTTGAGGTGATTTGCCCTCCTCTGCAAAATAAGTCACATCCCTAAAAAGAACTCATCAAGAAGGAGACAGAGATTGGTAGCATGGGCCTCCAACTCAGGCATGTCATGGAGCCGTGCACAGTACCAGGGAACATGCATCAACCTGGAAGGTGATGGGATGGTTCTGCCCCAGCCCTGCCTCTAGTGAGCTCCTGCCATCTTGAGTGAGCACATCCCTGCTCTCAGCCTTGACTTCCTAGTTTCATGACAGGGAGGGACTCTACAGTTCTCCCACATCAGAAGTGTTGATTCTTCTCTCTCTCTCCCATAAACTGACGAAATCAGCATGACCATCAAGTAATTACTTTGAGTAAGTAATAGATGGAGGGCTTCCCTGGAGAAGAGGCAGGAAAACGTTAATATTCTGAGATTTGTTCTTGAGTCACAAGCAGATACTCTCCAGACTTGGTGTTAGGAAACTAAAGTCACTGGAAATGCCAACATGCCTTCCTTTACAAAATAGAAATATTTCTGGAAATGTCATAAGATGAAAACTGATCTTTTTCAACATTCAAATCATGTTTTAAACCAATGTATTTTCTTTGATAGTGTTCATAAGCATTCTCTTATTAAATGGTTAAGTTCACAAGATGGTATCAGGGTCTTCTTAAAATGTGGTTCACCTACCCTGTTCACACATTGCCCATTTGAGGGGTTTTTCATGGTCAAGCCAGTGTCTGACTGAGGTGAGGATGGGTTACAAATCATCAGAAGAAGGTCTGATTCACTTACAAAGAGAATTATATAGAAATGACCACGGTCATTGTTTTTTGAGTAGAAGCACAGGTTATTAACAACACACCTTACTTTTTAGGGCATAGTCTTTTAGTCTTGCATCCCCAAATTACAAACCCAGCCCCTCTTGAATGGCCAGTAACTCTTGTTATTTAGTTACTCTGGTTACAGCATAGAGCTCCTAACCTGCAGGACCCCTCTGTGGGAAGCCACATGGCTCAGCCCTCCCACCCTTCCTCCACAGGACAGGGATAAACCTTCCCCAGCACCTCAGGGAACATCTCCCCCATCTTACACTCCCAATTCAGTGTGATGGGGTGAGGATATAAGATGGGGGAAGAAGGCAAGGGGCAGGAGACACACCCTCTATAAATGCAGCTTTAAGGAAATAATTACATTTGACCAAAATCCATCATTTGGAAAAAGCTGGTGTCTATATTTATGTTTTCTTTCCTTGTCTGCCCTGAGATCCCAGCCATCTCTGCCAGCCCAAGAGCCCTGGGCTGCCTATTTCTCTACCACATCATATCCAGCCATTATGACTTCTCCAGGAAATTGGAACACTTCCTGCTGGAGGAAAATCCCCCACATGGGAAAGGGGAATGCGTCACACTCCAGAGGCTACCTCTGAGTTTGTGATCACACCTTGAGGCCAGGAAGGTCTCAGGCTATATTTTAATGACCATGGAGTTGTGGCTCTCTGAAGATCAGGCATCCAGGAATTTCCCCAGATGGCTGCTTCTGTTCACAGCTCACTCAGCTGCCCCAGAACTCTTAAGTGATGACATCGAACCATTAAAATAGCACTTTTCTGTGTGTTTTCCACCAAAGTGTTATAATCTGGGTTTATGAAGAGCAGGAAACCCTCCACACGCATACCATTCTGCTTAGTGACCACTAACAAATCCCTTCAGCTGTTCTAAGGATTTCAATATCCTCATCTATAAAGCAAATTGAGTTGGCCCAGGATATCAAGCAAGGTGGGAATAGATGGGATAAAAAAATTCAACCCAAGAAAATGTATGAAGGCCGCAGGATTTCAAGTCTATGTCAGCACCTCAATTAGGCGCAAACAGAGGAGAGAGGAAGCCAGCTCCCACCAGTTCCCAAGAGTTGGCTGTGCGAGTGAGTGCATCTCTCCCGTCACACCTACAGCTTGAAATCAGCTGCAGGGGTAGTGTTTCCACCACAGAAATCAATAAACTACAAATCTGGGCTTTTTCCCCCAGACAGCCGGCTTACCAGCACACCACTGCCAAGCCAGTGTGGTGGGAAGAAGAGAACTGTTGTAGGGCTCCAGACCAGAGGCTCAGAAACTAGGTACTCTAAGTACTTGATCCAGCAATGCCATGTAGATGCCATTCCACGTACAGGAGGCATCTTCAAGGACAGCAAACATGTTCTCAGGCATTAAAAAAAACTCAGAAGATTTACCCACGGAGTCCGACACTGAAAACACACCAGATGGAAGCATCCAAATAGAATAAATCCAGGAAATGTTGCAAGGGACACAAGGAGTGCAGGGAGATTGAACACTGGTAATGTTTGTTGTTCATTAGGACCGAAGAGGGGAGAAATAGAAGGAAAGTACCTGTAACAACCTAAAGTGGAATATTACATGATGGGGGTGGGGAGAGGAATACAAAAGAGGCAAGAAGAGCCTGTTAGAGTACTTGGCTTGTAGAAAAACTGGTAAGTTTAAAAAGTCCACAAAGAGGAAGAAAAGGGTGATAAAAGCAATCACCATGAGAACAAAATTAGAATTCAAATTTTGAAATGAGAAGAAAATTCTATCTTTCCAATTAAAAACAGCAAAGGAGGGGGGGAAACGTCCTCCCCCCCAAAAAAAGATAGTAAGTACAAAAAAATAAACAGAAGGTAGAAACTGGTCATAATATAACAGTAATTGACTGAAAAAAATGTTAACTATTAAATTTGCCACTGGAAGACAGAGACCCTCAGGTTGCACTTTTGAAAAAAGACTACACAATTTGCTGTTCACAAGAAAAGCATTTAAAACAGAAAGACATAAATGTTTAAATACCAAAAAAAATGCGATAAGATAAATAAATAAATACGGACCAAAAGAAAGTTTAAGGCCTTGAAAAGTGAAATTTAATGGGCATCTGGGTGGCTCAGTCGGTGAAGCGTCTGCCTTTGGCTCAGGTCATGATCCCAGGGTCCTGTGATGGAGTCCCACATGGAGATCCCCGCTCAGCGAGGAGTCTGCTTCTCGCTCTCCCTCTGCCCCTCCCCTCTGCTCATGCTCGCTTGTGCTCTCTCTCTCTCAAAATAAATAAATAAAATCTTCTTAAAAATTTTAAAAAGAAGAAAAGTGAAATTTAAGGCAAAAAAAAGTTAAAAAACAAAGAATGATCTATGTCATTAATCATCAGGAAAATGCAAATCAAAACCACAATGAGATATCATTTCACCTGTCAGAATGGCTAGTATCAAAGCCAAGAAACAACAAGTGTTGGCCAGGACCTGGGGAAAAGGGTACCCTCGTGCCCTACTGGTGGGAGTGCAAACTGGTGCAGCCACTGTGGAAAACAGTGTGGAGGTTCCTCAAAAAATGAAAACTAGAACTACCTTATGACCCAGCAATCCCATTTCCGGGTATTTATCCAAAGAATACAAAAGCACTAATTCAAAAAGATATCTGCGCCCCTGTGTTCATTTCAGCATTATTTACAAAGCTGAGACATAGAAACAACCTAAGTGTCTATTGATAGATGAATGAATAATGAAAATGTGGAATAAATATACAACAGGGTCATTTGTGACAACATGGATGGACCTCAAGGGCATTCTGCTAAGTGAAATAAGTCAGACTGAGAAAGACAAATACCATATGTTCTTACTTATATGTGGAATCCAAAAATAAATAAATGGTTTAAAAAAAAAAGCAAGTCCATAGAGACAGAGAACAAACTGGTGTTTGCCAGAGGTGAGAGGTGGAGGGTGGGAGAAATGAGTGAACTGTTTTTGTTTTTGTTTAGTTTAAATACATTTTTTAAAAAGAACAAAGAATGATGTAAAAGGAACATAGGACCAGAGTACATAATTATCACAAACACATATACTACATAAACAACCTCGAATGCATCAAGCAACAGTTGGCTGAACTTCAGGAGAAATAAACAAATCAATAATTATAGCTTTTACCAAAACCTCAGAAACTGATATATCAAGAGAACAAAAAGTGAACAGAGAGATATCAGAGATACAAACAATAGAATTAGTAAGTGTGAGCTATTATTTACACACAAGATTCTAAACCCTCCCACTCAACATCCCCCATCCTAAAAAACCAAGCAGGGAAAACACATTTTTCTCAAGCATCCCTAGAATATCAACACATAGACCATGTTTCATCACACCATAAAGCACAAAAAGCATAAATCACAAAATGCTGGTGGGACATTGGCGGGGGCAGCCACTTGGGGAGCAGGTCCTCAGTATTCAGTCATGTTAAGTAGACACACCCTCTGTGACCTAGAAATTCCCCTGCCAAGTGTGTCCGGTGCTCAGGGAAAGTATGCCCTGCTTCCACGGTGGGCCGCCAGGAAAGCTGTTTGTCCCAGCGTTCACTGTAGTGGGAGATCTGGAGAAGGCGGAGGCAAAGCGGAGTGGGGTGCGCCGTGCAGCCCCCGCAGCCGGTAGTTGCCCAGGACCACAGAGCAATGTGGATAGATCTTAACCTAGTGCTGGACTAAAAATCAGAACGTGACATTTATGATCAATATCATTTGCATTAATTAAAAATGCATGCACATCAAACAACAATGCACGGTTTGCAATTACTCCTACAAACAAAATAGAGAAAAGGCAGTGGAGTATAAAAAGGAAAAGACATGCACACTTTGATATTCAAGAGAGGCGCCTTTCCTGGGCCGATGAAGATCACAAGCAAAGAGTAAGCACCCGGGTAACTCAGCTCTGCCAAAAAAAAAAAGAAAAAAAAATCTTAACTGGGTGGGGCTTAGAGTGTGCTCTCCTCAGCCCATCAGAGCCTCTGGCTGGCAGTGTCCCAGCAGCCCCAGACTTGGGGCACGGTCAATCCTCAAAGCCCCCTTGTGCTCCATGCTGCCTGCACCAACATTTGGAAACATTCTGGCCAGGCTATAACATTTAAAATATGTATTTTATATATTAAATATAATTTTATATATTAAAATAATTCTGTGCTTTGCCTCCAAATTAGATGAACATTGTAATCCCAAGAGTAACAACAGTAATGAGCTTGTTACGTATTTCCGCTTTTCAAATGTTTTAGAATCTCAGATAAAATGTGGAAAGAAAGGGAAATTTTGTTGTTGTAGAGAATGAAAGCAGTGGAGTTGAGATTCTCAGCTGGGTTCACAAAGAGTGGGGAGCTCAGAGATAATAAATTCACCTCCCACAGTCATCAAACCTAACTGACGAGTCCACCAGGTTGGGTGTGGAAAGGTCCCAGCTCTGAAGTCAAGCAGAGCCAGTTTTGAATGCAGTCTTTCTCTGTTCCTTACTGGCTGGGGGTTAATCTCTCGCCTGCAGCGCATCATCTATAAATGAGGATGATGCCCGCCTAAGCGCAGTGTTGAGGTAGCGCTAAGAACCCCTGATATGTAACGGATATCAGGATACCAGGAGTCATCCATGTGTGGTGCTGGGGGGAGGGAGGGTCTCACACTCTTACCCCCAGTTCCCAGGCAATCCCAGTGACCAGAAATGCCCAGGAAAGCCTGGACATCATCTTGTAGGTTTCCTTTAAAATGTGGGTGTTCAGGCCAGAGGGGCCAGATCAGAACCTCTTCTTAGCTTTAAGATGCTAAGGAAAAGACTGGCTGGACACTGGACGTAGCTCAGGTGTGACCCAAATGGGGGTGCACCAAGGCATCCCCTCATTTCACATGTGGACTGTCCTTCTTCCTTCCTCTCCTAACTCACATGTTTTAGGGAAACTTTCTCAAAATGAGCTCCCCAGAGGCCCTGGTTCCTTAATCCCTTAAGGTCACTACTAGGACACAATTGTTCTCTGCTTCAATAATATGGGTCTTTTCTCCAGTTAGATTGTAAGTCCTACGAGGATAGTGGTTGTAATATACAAACCCACACATATAACACACACACACTTATGCACACGCACACATACATACACACACGTATCTACACAGAGATACATAATACATACACATGCTATCACGGGAGTACGTACATATATGAACACACACAGAGACGAACCCGCCTATGTATACACACACATTTATGCATTCATGCAGAAATCATACATATGTACCCACATATATAAGTACATCTACAGACACACACACAGTTGTTTTTGTTTTTTGTGTCTCTTCCGACGACTAGCCACAGATGGGCACCTAGAGGCCCTGGGAAAATAATTGATTGAGGAATGGAAACACCTCTTATCCCCACTCAGCCTCCTTCTACAGAGCCCGTTCGCTCAGACTGGCTGGATCTTGTGATCTGCTTCCTGCATTTAACCACCTGCACATAACAGACACACAGAATCTCAGGCAGGCCAGCTGCCTGAATCTTGCCTCCAAAACTTCCCAACATATACTCCCTGAATAGTGTTTAGGGAAGGAACTCTTCAGAACAGACCCACCATCCAACCCTAAGCATGTCATCATTTGATGGGTAATAAATTCAAGCCACTACAAATGTCCTTTGCCACCATCCTTTCCTTATAGAGTCTCCATGGTTTGGACCCAGATCATGAAAGGGTCTTAGGTGAGGCAGGTGGATGGGAGACCAGTAGCCCTCAAACTTGAACACACAGCAGAATCACCTACAGCCCTTGGTAAACAGAGCCCAACCCCCAGATTCTGATTCAGTGGGTCTGAGGCAGGGCCTGAGAATTTGCATTTCTAACAAGTTCTGGCATGATGGGGACCAGGGACCATGCTTTGAAAACCAGTGGTATAAACTCAGAAATAGGATGCTGCCTCCAGTCATCCCTTCCCCTTGCTCTGCTAGTAGTAATCCCATGGTTTGCAAACTTTTATGCATATAAGAATCATCAGCAGTGCTTATTAAAACACAGATTCCCGGCCCTCAGCCCCAAAGATTTTGATTTAGTAGATTTGGGTGACACCGAGAATCTGAACTTCTAGCAAACTCTCAGATCATACGGATGTTGCTGGGTCAAGGTCCAGACTCTGAGATCATTGCCTGGGCTGGATTAGAATCACCTGACTCCAAATCACATAGGTCTCCAGGGGCCTGGGGCCAGGTAGTTTTAAAGCTCCCGGTGTGCAGCCAGGGTGGAAAACAACTATGTTGAGCCCCCGCCATCCTCAGTCCCCAGTGGGTTTTGATAAGGAGCAGCAGGGCCGACGTGGGTGCAGTGAGAAGCACGGGGTGCCTGCAGGCGGGAGGGGTATGCGCAGGAGGCAGAGAGAATCCTCAGAAGTGATGTTTGCCTCTTTCTCAGTGTTGTTGGGTCCCAGCCCTGCACCCCAAAGGAGACTACTTTACAAAAAATGAAACCACTAAACAGGAAACATCTGGCCCAGGAGGCTGAGCGACAAGCAAGGTTTTGCATTGGCCCCGGAAACCTGCTGGGCACGGAGCCTGGGCCCTAGAAAGGAAGACACTGAAGCAGCTGGGTCGCCCGCCACACCTCCGCTCCCTGAGGTTCTCAGGCAGGGGTCTCCCTGGCCCCACGGCAGGGGCAGCGCTGGCAAGCGGAGAGGCGAGGTGAGAAGCTGCAGGGGTGCTGTATGAACAGGTATGGATCCTCCGTGGGGATGGAAAGTGGAAGGGGTGGGGAGGCAGGGACAGCAGCGGGTGCTGCCGCAGGGGGACAGACAGGTGGGCAGGTGGTAGACTAGAAAAGGCGCTCCATCGGCCAGGTAGATGTTTGAGGTAAGAGATAAAGAAGACTGAGAAAAGCAGAACACAGAGAAAGGTGGGAGAGCGGGTGCTGGGAGCCCAGGCGGTCCCATAGCAGGAAGAGGGCCAACAACAGGCGGGTTTCAGGGGAGGCATGAGGCTCCTCCCCTCTGTGAACTGCCTGGTGGGGCCAGGACGGGATAGGGACAGGGACAGGGGGCAGTGCTCACTTCTTTCCCCAAGACTCGCTTCTTGGGGAGTCAGTGTGAGTCAGGAGGACCCACTGGAACGTTGGAGAGAGAGTGTCACCTCCAGTGTGGCCTGAGCATATGTGGCAAAGAGAGTCGTGGGGGTGGGAGGTGAGCCAATCAGGCAGCCGGGCATTAAAAATCCTGGTAGCCAGACCAGCTCCCTCAGAACCTTGGGGCAGGGGGACAGGCAGGAGCAGTTTTCAAAGCTCCCCAGGGCATGCAGCCAAGGATGGATGCCCCCGTAGTGGAAGGTATAGAGGGGCCGCGGGCCAGTGCCCTTGAACATAGTAAGTATGAGGGAAGCTGCAGCAGAAGATCCTCTAAAGGGTTATTAGGTGGGAGATACCCCCAGGCAGCATTATTTTGTCAAAGGAGGGTGTCCCTGCCCCCAGGGTCAGAGTCGGCCTGTTTCCATGCAATTCTTAACCTCTGGAGCTGGACAAATTTCAGCTGTGGTGCCGGCCCCACAAAAGAGCTATCACATCATATTCGGCCCATCGGATTGCTGAACAGAGAGACACTGGCAGAGCCCAGGACCCAAGACTGAGGTGAGGACCTGGGGGGCAGGACAGGGAGCCTGGGGCCGGGGCCAGAGGACCCAGCGCCATTCCTGGGCCACCAGCTTCCCACTCTCCGGGGTCCCCACCTTGGCTCCTTGGCCTCAGCCCCAGGACCTCAACAGGAATAGACTGAGCCCCTTGTGGAGAGGGGTGGGCTCCATCGCTCCTGGTCCCTCCCCCCCTGTTCCCCCTCCTCAGTGAGAGAGTGACACAGTTACAGTAGAGTAGACCCCCTAATATGTCCAGAAATAGGCAGCACTCCCACCTCCACTGTCTTCTATCTCCAGTTCTACCTCCTTCCCTCTCCTCCACTGACCACCCCACCCCTGACAGGCGAGCTATTTGCAAGTTCAAGTGCTGTGCCGTCCCTCCCGTTTCCAGCCTCGCAGGACCCGTGCACTTACATGGCCCTCTCATTTGGTTTAATGCTCTTCTGTCACTATCTCAAAGTCCTTAATAATGTCTGCACGGGACCCTATGAATTATGTAGCTGGCTCTGTGCTGGGCTCTCGCTGGAGACTGGAGATCTCTCTCCCATGGAGACAGCGTCATAGCTCCCCGCTCTGCTCTTCAACCCCTCCGTCACCTGTGACAGCATGGGAGAACAACACGACACCCTCCATACACGAAGGGACCTCACCAAGGGAAGGGCGCACACCCAAGGCAAGAGGCAAGCCGGAGAGAGGTGGCACCTGCCATTCTGAAGGCCCAGCACCTGGGCTCGGCGGTGCAGGGTCTGGAACAAGCCAGGAAGACACCCAGGGACGTGAATCTGGCATAAATCTCTTAGTAGCCTCCATATTCTTTAGGCAAACCCTAATTTTAACATAAAATGTGCTATTGACTGTCCAACTTCACACTTAATTTTATGTGGTCCGGTGTTGCTAGGTTCGCCTGGGGGGGTCTTACTTCCAAAAGGAGGTGGCAAATTCTGAGGCCGGGACCCCGCAAACCCAGCACAGGCGTGGGCTCAAGCACATGGCTGCGCACAGGGTGTCCTTGCGGCTTGATTCAGTTGTGTGCGCTCCTAGGACTGTTACCTGAAGGAAGGAAGGGGCCGGGAGACTTCCTTGGAGAGAGGGAAACCGTGTCTGAGTGTCAGGGCTGAGGGCTGGCGTCTGCAGAGTCGAGTCCAATCCCAGCGCCGCCGCGGGCTGCGGCCGCTGCGTGACTCTGTGTCGGGCGCGCGCTCCGCCAGCCTTGACGTCCTCATCTAGGAAATGGGAATAAAAAGCATTTGAATGGGCACCCGGATCTCCTGAAGAACTTGCTAAAATGCGGGCTCCGCGACAGCAGGTCCCAGGTGGGGTCTGAGCTGCTGCAATCTGCAAGTCCCTGAGGGATGCTGGTGCTTCTGGTCTCCCCGCCCAACTCTTACCGAGACGGTGTGCGGTGCCCGGAGGCGCAGCATCTGCATCGCCAGGGAAACTTGGAAATGCAGAGTCTCAGGTGCCACCCGGTCCTACGGACTCAGGAGACTCAGGGGGGTGGGGACGAGCGATCTGTGTGAACAAGCCTTCCAGATGCTTTGATGCAGGTGGGTTTGAGAACTCCTCAGCTCAGCACGGTGTTTTCTTTTCCATCACAGGAGTACTGACATAACTACCTGTTAGGTGCCTAACTAACACTGTGCTAAGTGACGTGGTAGGAGCAAAGACCCTGGAACCCCCCGGTCTCTACCTGCTTAGAATTCAGTTCGGCGGGCACCAGCTACTGTCCTCCCCCAGTGGGGGGAGAGGGCATGCAGCGCCTATAGGGAGCACCTATGGAAAATGCAGATTTCAGGTTTTCTACCACAGGAGATTTTTCTCACCCCCAAGAGATTTTGATTCCGCAAGTCTAGATTTTTCGAAAGGACCCCAGCTTTTTCTGACCCTTATTCTGTAATCCAGGACCACACTCTGACAAACAGTGCCTTAGACGGTGACACCCGAAAAACTCATTGGAAGATAACCGGCTGCCAAGCTGTGTGCTCTAGACAGCTTTCGGAGGGGGACGAGGTTGCTCCAACCTGGCGAGCCAAGCAGAATACCTCGGATTCCGGGCAATGTCGGCGGGTAGGACCGGGTGGGACGGACACAGCCTTAAGCCCAGCCCTTCATGCGACAGCTCAGCTGCATCTCGCAAGTCCCACGCGGTTGAACGTCTCATTCCCATTTTACAGGTCAAATGCCCAGGGATCTAAGTTAAGCGGCATCTTCGCAGCCACTGGGCGGGTAAATCTCACAGCCGGATTTCACACCCGAGCCCCGGGACCGCCCTGGGAGGCTGTGGAGCAGGGGCGGGGCTCGAGGGCTGTGATCGTCCCATCATTCGCGGATGTTAGTTTGCTAAGGGCGGCCCGGCCGACCAGGGACCCATGAGAGCAAGCAGCCCGGCTGGGGTCTTCTGGCCAAGGAAATAAACAAAGGAGGCTCAGAGCTTTGACCACCGTGAAACGCTTGGAGACCTCCGGTGGGTGCGGGCAGTCATGACAATGGAAGGAAGCCACAGTGGTATAAACAGAGCTTCGGACGGACGTGGAGTCCAGAGGCCTCGGTCCGTGTCGCTTTTCTTTCTAATTGTGACCGTGAGCCAGATATTTCCTGTCCTTGAGCCTGTATTCTCACCAGTAAAACAGAGATGATAATCCCTGGCTTGCCTGCCTCAGGGGTTGCTGTGAGGGTCACACGGGTTTACGTGTTCTGGAAACTGTAAGGTGAGGTACCGTTAATACTCTCGGCTAAGCTGCCTTCGATGGTACTGGGTATGTTAATAGACTTAGTCCAAGGAGAACTGTTTTCCCTGTCTTTTCTCCAGGAATATATTTGCAAAAACTATGTCCTTAGCACCATTTCAGCTCAGGCAGCTAACAGCTCTTCTTTTAGAGTGAAGACTCAATTTAGAAATAAAGATTTCTTTTCATACACAATTCTTGAGATTACCCCCGCCCCGGCCTCTATGGAGGAAAGAATTCATAGGAATTTTTCTCTAACACCTGTATTGAGATACCATTCACATACCATATAGCTCACCCACTTAAATGATACAGTTCCAGGGAACTGTGCAAACATCACCACCATCGATTTTAGAATATGGTCATTGCCCCCCAAAGAAACCTGTACCCATTAGAAATCACTCCACATTTCCCCCTTACCCCTCCAGCCCTAGGTAAACATTAATCTACGTCTAATATTAATATTAAACAGTGGGGTTTTTTTTTTTAAGATTTTATTTATTTATTTGAGAGAGAGAGTGAGAGAGAGAGCACAAGAGGGGGTAGCAGGAGAGGGAGAAGCAGACTCCCCGCCGAGCAGGGAGTCCGATGCGGGACTTGATCCCGGGACTCCAGGATCATGACCTGAGCCGAAGGCAGTCTCTTAACCAACTGAGCCACCCAGGCGCCCAAACAGTGGGGTTTTTTAAAAGTGTGGTCCATACCACCTGCATCAGAATCACCTGGATGGGGTTTAAAAATGCAGATCACTGGGGCCCCCTCAGACCTCGTGGTCAGAAACTCTGGCGCTGAAGCCCAGAAGCCACACTCCCAGCTCTGGGGTGATTCCTGTGCACATCAAACCTTGAGAACCGCTGTTTGTCCTTGGATTAAAGGACAGAGCCAAGCTGTGTGTGGAGAGACAGGGGGAAGAGGCCGACAGGTACCTAGGACCAAGATGGCTCTTCCCGTCCCTTCTTCCTTCCTCGTCCCCATCTTCACTGCCCACCTCCGTGCCCTTCAACATGTAGACACATCCGGAGAATAGGAATCATAGAACTTAAGCTCGGGAAGCGCTCCTTGGCCTGTGATACCCCAGGTCGCCACCAGAGGGCGCAAGAGTATCTCCAAAGCCGAGCCCGTCCCCCCCTTCCAAGTCAGGCTCTCCACTCAGGGTTGTCTCCGGATCTCAGGCTTGTCCCCTACCTCACTGATTCTCAGAAGGATGTTGGGCCGCATGAGGTCAAGTGGCAGAGCTCAGACAGCCTACCACAAATCTATTTTTAACATATATCCAGAAAAGTGAAAAAATCACAAGTGAACACTTCATGAATGAATTTCCAATAAATGAACCTACTCGTATGATCAGGAAACAGAATAGTAGCAACATCCAGAAGCCACTCCATGATCGTATTTAAAAATGCATTTCTAACTATTTAAGCTTACAATTTTAAAAGTGAGCTATTAAGTTTCAAATACGCGAGTGGTTACTTTTAACGTAATGCGAGTGGTTAGCTTTCCAAAGACATTTTTAGAAGTTACAGAAGACAAATGCCCCTGAGGAATCCACTCTGAGGATCTGGAGACACTGTGTTCCTTTCCAGAGCAACGTCAGGGCCCTCAACTAACCTGAACCCCATAGTGGGCACTCCTGAGCCTTGGAGCTGAGCCAGGGTCCCGGGAGGCAGGTACACCACCTAATGGAGTGAAACCACTAGTGACATTTGAAGAACAAGGTCACGTTGATGATAAGGACATTCCAGGTATGGGTTAATGGGAGTGAGATGGAGAACAGCTACTGTTGGTTGCCTGCCAACTCTGTACCAGTCTCTGCTAGGGACTTCCCATATACTACCCCAGTGATACCACTGAGAGGGTCGTCCCCATCTGAAAGAAGAGGGAGCTGAAGAGAACTAACAGGATTGGTCCCACATCTTCAACTTACCATGCCTAGAAGAACCGAGATTTCAATCCATCTGACTCTTGAGAACATCTTTCTAGAAGGCATAAGCAAAGGCACTGAGGCAGGAATGAGGACCATTTGTCTTGGGCACTTCTACACGGGGCGGAGAGGTACTGACACACCCATGTGACATCCCACTGAGGAACCTGAGAGTTATGGAGGGAGGGGTAGAGTAGCACCCCATTACAGGGGGAGGTCCTGAAAACAGGTAGAGGAGCTTTAATGAAAGGACGTCCACTTGTCCCAACAAGCTGCTTTGCCCCTCATGCCCTTGCATGCATGATGATTAAGAGTTCATGGACCTTGGTGTGTGTGTGTGTGTGTGTGTGTGTGTGTGATGTCATAATATGTATTTTTCTTCTGCATTCCTGCAGATGTCTTGATGTTTCCCGTCGGCGTGTTTGATACTCCCTATTGCCCTGGTGTTTTCCATTAGAGGAAATGTACTGGCTCTGTGATTGGTGTATCACCTTGGCCCCCAGCATCACAGAGGTGTTTGGGATGGCACCCTGATCTTCTGACCTAACGTGCTTACGGGAAAAGCACAAGCCCAGCCGCCCACGAGAGGCAGTGGGACAACACGTCTGTGTGGCTGTGCTGTATGTGTACAGATTCCAGCACATTCCTCTGATCTCAGAGGCCCCTGTATTCTAGGGAGGAGTACTGGATGGCAGGTTGCCTACCACCCCCTCAGGCTGACCTTCAAGGCTCTACTGCGGGGCCCGTCCACCTGCCTGGTGGCTGGATGCCCTCCACTGATGGCGGCCACAGTGTCCAAGGCACCACGTGCCCTCAAGGTGGATGGCCTGGCTGGCACCTGGCTCTAAAGCTCACCAGCCCTCTGTTTCTTGACCGTTTAAAAGACTATGCTGCCTGAAGGGATGAAGAAGCATCTGCCCCCACCCCAAGCAAAATATAAATCCTGAAGGACAGAGATCACGGCTAGCAGAGCCAAGCACAGGGTCCTAGTGCAGCTGAGTAGGCTTCTGATGAAGGGCTCTGCTCCCTCCTCTTCCTCTTCCTGCCTCTCACGGGGCTGGATGCTGGTTCTCACAGCCGCGCTGTCCCAGAAGCTAACCCAGGCTCTCCGCTTCCCCATCACTCCTGGGTAAACAATCCCCACATTCTGTCTCCAGCCCTGAACTCTTGCCCAGACCAGAGTGGTGCTTCTCCCACTGATGCTGGGCGTTTCCACCTGCCTGTCTAGACATCTCAAACTCCATGTCACACAATAGGCCTTAACTGCCTTTACTCTACCTCATCCTGTCATTTCAAAACTATTTATTAAAGAGGACCAGACTTACATCAAAGTGCATACAGCTTGGTGAATGTTCACAAACTAACACACCCTGGTGACCAGCACCCAGATCAAGACACACAACACCATCAGCACCCCAGAGGTCCTCCTTGTGCCCCCTTCCAGTTGGTGGATGACACATAGACTTCTCTCAGGTTAGCCTGGTTTTCGAACCTCGTATGAATGGAATGATACAGCCTGCACTCTTTTGTGCTTGGCTTCTTTGGCTCAACGTTGTGAGTTGCATTCATACCATTGCCCGGAGTTGTAAAGCACTCATTCTCTTGCTGTGCAAATAAATCATTATTTATCCACTGTACTGCTGATGAGTAACTGGGTTGTTCCCCACTTGGCGCTGTTATGAGTAGTGCGAAGTCGAACTCTGTGGTGTGTGTCTTTTGGTGTGATGGACGCACGTATTTCGTCTGTGCATGTTGCCGGGAAGGAATTGCTGGGCTGTAGGGTGTGCAGCTGAGACCGCCAGGCAGTTCTCTACGTGGTTACAGGTACATCTCTCCCAGCAGTGGACGTGAGTTCCGGTTGCTCCACTCCCTCACCAACACTTGACGCCATTTTTTATTCACTCACCCTTCTCCCCGTGCCTATCCATGCCCCCTTTTCCTCCCAAATTATCTCATATGTTCAGCCCTCTCCGCCTAGCACTGCCTGAGGCAGGCACTGTGAAGTCCTGCCAGCCTCCCTAGCTTTGGCCTTCAGGCTCCGTGAACCACTCCCAGCAAATCTCCCTAAATGTTGCTTTAATCATCACACTGTTCTGTCCACAGACCTCCCATTGCTCCTGATCTCCTATTACTTTAGCTGCATCTGTTCCTCAGTCTGGCTTTTGATACCATCTGCAAACCTAGGTCAGTGATCAAGCAGACCCCATCTTTCCCTCAGGCCTCAATGTTGCCTTCATAACCGCCCCCGCCCCCGGGGTGACTTCCGATGCCTCCGTCCCTCTCCCTGTAAGTCTGGGACTTGTCTGGCAGGAAAACTGTCTTCTTTGTTAGCGGTTCTGTAAGAAACCCCCAAGCTGGAGAGGGTTCGTGCTGGCAAATCCTTGGGGAACCCGTTCCAACACCCCTATTTCCAGAGAAGCTCCAAGTTATAAAGAATTTTTTTTAATCCTAATGACTTGGCAGGTTTTTCTGTGACTTTCTTAAAGGGACAACTATCACTTCTTATTTGCTGGTAGCTTTTATTTGATTTGAAAGCAGTCAGAGCTTGGGATATGAGCTGGATGGGGAGAAGAGGGGTAGCAGATAGAAATTCCAAATCAGCTCTGCTTTTAAAACCGCTTCTCAGTGAGGGAAACATCCTCACCAGGAGCAGTTCTCAAGCAGACATCACACTTAAGGAGGCTTCTGATCAATAGAAAGGGTTTGAAACCTGCTATCATTACAGAGAATCACAAATAAATGCAGGGGAAATAGGAAGCAGGCAGATTTTTCTTACTCCTCCCAAATTTTAAAAAGGCAAATCCAACTGTGTTTTTGTTTGCTTATGGTTTGTGCTAGTTATTACTTGTATTCTTTACACAAGGGATCCCCAATATACTCCAGTTTGTATTGTCCATATTTAGAGCTTAGAGCATAATTTTGCTATTTTAAATGGTCAGAGAGGTTCATAGGCCCATCTTTTCTTTGATAATGTAGTATTTTTCTCACGTGTACCTCTGATGCTGAGTCCTTGGAAGTCCCTTGGATATACTAACTCAGTGCCTGGTTAGTACAGCCTGTCACAGGGAAGCAAATGCCAGAGTGCACGGTCAATCCAGATGCCTTGCATAGGCATGATGCAGTACTGCGTTCCTTGGGCACCCGAGTGGGGGCTGGCCTCGCGGGCTGTGACCCACAGCACACACCCTCCCATGTCATCGGGAGGCTGCTCACAGCCCACAGACGTGCCATGTTTCTCTGGACGGACACTCAGCTTTCTTCCTGAAAGCCTGCCTTGTCTTTTCCCGCCTTCACAAAAGTGCTACTCAGAGGTCAAGGGCCTTACGAGGTCTGTATCTTCAGGAAAGCTCCCTTTGCCTACTCCAGACACCACTGGAATTATCTAAACTCTTCTAGCCTGAAAGTGTGTCTGCTGACAAGTTAGCACTTCATTGCACATCACCTTGTATCATGGAAGAGAGCCCTAAAATCTGCTGGTTCTTGATTAAACCTGACAGGCGTCCTGTCCCTCCCGGAAGCCTGCATGATGATTTTATACATCCCTTCTGTGCTGAGGAAAGAGTGCCTTTCTGCCCATAGCAGGACCATTGATCACATACGGTCTTGACCCTGAGGCTAACATCTGTGTCTTATGGCTACGCCAGATCTGAGAATTATCTTCCACTTTGTTTCATCTGCTCCAGTCCTGGACTTACCTTCATCCACAGTACGGTGGGAAATTGGGGGTGAATAAATGGCAGCTAACTGCCTCAGAGCGGCGATAGCCTGAGAGAACATTCTGAGTCTTAGGTCGGCAGGAAGGCTGCAAACTGGCCAAGGCATCATGAGTTTCCAGCCTAAGACCTGGGATGTGGAGCGGGAAGGAGTCAGCCATACCACATCCCCACCCCCAATGTTTGAAGAGCCCAGGCCTCCTGGGTTTAGGGTGAGCCCCCATAGAGAGCTAGGATTGGGACCGTCCCGTATCATCCACCTCCACCATGGAGGCCCTGAAGATGCACACTTCCTTTCTGCTCACTCCCCCTCAGGATGATTCCTTGCCCCAAGGACTGGCCAACCTGCATGCCTGGAGCTGGGGCTCAGCCCTCCCCAGTTTTAGGACCGTTTTAGAGGAAGCCAGAGCCTCTGACCACAAAGGCTGGCCTGTAAGCTTGAGTGTTGGCTGCTTGGGGCCTGTGGTTGATTGACCTGTGGCAGGAGCAGATGAACAAGGGATGGAGCCCTACCCCCTGGACCACACGTCCCAGTCACAATGCTGTACCCTGCTCTGAGGGCCGTATTGGGGGGAAATCCACCCCCATCCCCTTCACACCAAAGACACACACACGTATCTCAGTACCATGCAAGAACTCACCCTAGGCCTTCCAGTCCCCATAGTGACGGAGTCATTCCCCCATTTATTCATCCACGTACTCAGTGAAGAGCTGTTGAAGATCCCTATGAACCAGACACTGAGCCCAAAACTGGGGCTACAGCAGTGAACAAGACCCGCCCAGACCCTGCCCTCAGGAAGCCTGCAGTCTAGTGGGCAAACTCAGGGAAGCGAATGCTCACACCCTTATGTCATGACAAACAATCAATGATCGAGGCTGTGAGGGAAAAGAGAAGCGCTCTGGGGGACGTGGGCCAATGCTTGCACTCCTGGCCCACAGACTCACCTTCCCGAAAACCACAAGTCTTAATGGGGGACGGTTTAGCCGCCCTGCCGCAGGGGAGGGAGCGCAAATGGGCTGGGAGGTGTACCTTGTAACGTGCAGGTCATACAAAGTACAGTTCGACACAGGTGGGTTTGCCTTTTAGCCAAAGGACTTGTATAGCAGGGTGGGGTGAGAGTTCTCGCAGGGGCCCGAGGGCAAAAAGGCCAAGGAATCCCGGAGAGAAAACCAAGTGGTGGGGCCTCCCAGGGAAAATGCTCAGGGAAGATCCCAAGCCCCAGAGGGGTAGGGGTTGCACCTGCAGTGTGGGGGTGTTTGTCTTGTGGGCGGGCAAGATGCAGAGGCCTCTGGCTGGACCCCAGGTGCCGCTGCGGGGGCTCCCCGGGCAGGAGGAACCTGCCCCTGGGCACGCAAGCATCCCCCTCTCGTGACTGGTAATAATCTGTCATGGTGGCTGAGGGCTGGAAGGCACTCGGCAAGGCTGTGTGAAATAATCAGCACCAGGCAGAGGGTGGGGCCGGCCGGAGGGGCCCGCTGGAGTCTAATGGGATGATGAGGCTTCTCCTGGCACGCAGCCTGCCACCAGCGTGGCCCAGCATGTGACAGCGCGCTCCATGCTGCCCCCTGGAACGCCACAGTGACTCACTCGGGCTCTCCATGGAGTCTCCAACCAAGACATTGGAATTTGTAAACTGTTGCCACTCTGGAGGTTTGAATCCATCCCTTTCCACCAAGTCTCAAGGACAGGGATGCTTGAGAGGCTGCTTCCAAAACTTTAATATGCATGCAAATCCTGGGGATCTGGTTAAAATGCAGATTCTGACCCCCAAAGTCTGCGTAGGGCTTCCTTTCTGAAAAAGGTCCCACGGGTGTCGAGGCTGCTGGTTTGCAGACACCGTAAAGACTTGAGAACATGAACAAGAGTGAATGAAATGAAACCCTCCCCTAGCTTTCCTAAGTGCAGAGCGTCAGCTCTACCACCCATTACCCACTGGGCAAGCATTTGTTGAGCCTCAGAACTGAGGCAAAGATTGGCAGAAAGAAGGAAGTCAGAGGTAGGAACTGTTTTAGATAGGAATAGTGTCAAAGATCTCCTTTGCCTGAATGCCTATCATGGGCCGTGATCTTGTCAATCTTTGGATTTGGCAAGGGAGGTGTTACTGATCTCCATTCATTTCATAATGGAATTAAGGTCTGGAAAGGTGAAGCAATCTTCCCCAGGGTGGGATCGCTGCTGGAACTTGAATCCTTGTCTGTCAAACTCCAAAATCCAGCAGATCTCACTATGACACACGTCCTTGTTTTGGAGGGTAAGGAAATAACGTTAGATTTGTCCCGCGGTTCTCAGCCTTGCTGGTGTGTTAGAATCAGCAAGAGGACTTTTATTTTTTTTATTTTTTTGTATTAAAGATTTTTTTTTTTATTATTTGACAGAGAGAGAAAGCGCAAGCAGGGGGAGTGGGAGAGGGAGAAGCAGGCTCCCTGCCGAGCAGGGAGCCCGATGCGGGACTCGATCCCAAGACCCTGGGATCATGACCTGAGCCGAAGGCAGACGCTTAACCATCTGAGCCACCCAGGTGCCCAGCAAGAGGACTTTTAAAGCTCCCACATCTCAAGCTGATTACATCAGACTCTCCACTATCAGTATTTTGTAAGCCCTGTCCCCCCGCCCCCGCCGCCCCGTAATTCCAATGTGCAGGCAAGACTGGGAGTCAGAGTTAGTCCAGCTTCCCTTCTAATAAACAGGCATTTGAGTAGCTGATGGATGAAGTCCAATCTCATCGGAACCAGTACCTCTCAATTTCTACTCCAGGACTCGGCCCAAGAAACCAGCTAAACACAAAACAATGTAGTAGGGTGAAGGAGGATGGGACAGGTATGGGAGGGAGGGGATTGCCAGGGAAAAATATGTAAGAAAAGAGTAGAAAATATCAGCCAACGCTAGAGGCACTATGCATTTAGGAGCTGAGAGAAGATTCTGAAAGAGAAAAACTCACCACACTGAAGTCCTTGAAATTAGAACATCTTATTCATCTCTGAGTCATCCCAGTGTATGTTAGATGATGGATAGATGAGTGAATGGATGGAACAAGGAGGATGGGTGGGTCCCCTGGACAAGGAAATCTGGAGTGCAAGTTGAGCAGAAAAATGGGACTCACACTGGGGTTGAGGGTAGAGACAATGATAGGAGGAAGGATTTCACCTAATATAAAGCTGCCTTCGGGTAACTTTTTTCTCCTTCCAAGGCTGTAATAGATATTAATTTAAAGCTAGTTTCTCCAAAATATTGGGGGTGAAAAGCTATTGAGAAATGGTGGTCAGTCTTACATGGCAGTTGACTCCCTCTCTGAGATTCTGTAAACCCCAGATTCTGCAAAAACATGAGTCAGGAGGAGCCAAAACTCTGGGTGATGGATTAAGAGTCCACATGGGGATATTGCTTTGCTCATCCCTTGTCAGGGTGTTTAAATTTCTTACTGGATTTTCTTCCCTCACTCAACAGTGTTGAACTCATTCATCCTCAATATCTTGTGTGGGTTTAATTATGAACCCACAGCCCCTCGTCTTCAAAGATGACATTGCCTGAGCCATGTCTTAGATGTTCCTCTACAAAGAGGAAGGACTATTCTGTAACCACCCATGCTCCCCTGGTCCACTCTGTGACCTTGGCTGACACCGGGTATAGCTGGCGGGTATCCAGTATGTCATGCATTTGGGTGGTAGAGAGCGAACCAACCTATTCAGGAATCAACTCTGACTTCACTCCTATCAGCACATCCCAACCCACACAAGCTGCATGACATAACCGAATATTAGCCCTCTATTCAAAGATGTTCCTTGATCCAGGCTGGGAGAAAATAAATAATCTGGCTGAAAGGGGAAAGGACTTCCCCATTGGCAATCGTGGTGTCAAGCCATCCCACCTTCTTTTCCCAGCCCAACTATGAAATAAAGCTCAACTCCCTAAGCTTGGAGCCAATATCACTAAGCCTTTAATGATGAGGAAGCAACTGAATGAGTTCTAAATTACTTTCAAGAGAGAAACAGGGTCATGCCACTCCCCGACATTCATTTTCCCCAACACTTCAATCCCTTCCTCAGTCTACTCTGAAGAGATTGAAAAGAGTCTCCCCCTAACCCCTTCCCTATTGTCTCTCAATGGGAATTTTTTTTTTAATACTGAAGAAACAAAACACCAGCAGGACCATCACTAGCCAATATGGCCCCTTATGCAAAGGCATCCGGACATCCCTTTCCTCAAGACATTTTAGTGTCATCTGCAAGAGTTTTGTTGCAATAAATACATAAATGTCTAGGATGTTAATGGTACCACTTTAGACATAGTGCATTTGTGCAGTGCACAACCTGCACATCCTTAGGCACTGGCTGTGGAGACCAGAGACCTACATGATGGACCTTAACCTGACCTGAGTTTAAGTTAAAAACTGGAAAGAAGGGGGACACCTGGGTGGCACAGTCGGTTAAGCAACCGACTCTTGGTTTCGGCTCAGGTCATGATCTCAGGTTCATGAGATTGAGCCCCCCACCCCCCCAACACACACACACAGCCAGGCTCCACGCTGAGTGCCGAATCTGCTTCAGATTCTCTCTTCCTCTCCCTCTGCCCTTCCCTCTGCTTGTGCGTGCACTTTCTCTCTCTAAAACAAATAAATAAATCCTTTTTTTTTTTTTTAAGATTTTGTTTATTCATTTTGAGAGAGAGAGAGAGCACAAGCAGAGGGAGAGGGAAAAGCAGACTCTCCGCTGAGCAGGGAGCCCAACATGGGGCTCGATCCCAGGACCCTGAGATCATGATCTGAGCTGAAGGCAGACACTTACCATCTTGAGCCACCCAGGAGCCCCTAAAATAAATAAATAAATCTTAAAAAAAAAAAAAAACAGGCTGGAAATCAGGTGATGCATGGAAAGAAGACGTCTGATAGAAGTCATGGGGAGGGGGGCACTGGAGATTCTCTCGCCCTTGTGTGCAAGAGGAACAACCAGCTATTAAATGGAGCTGAATAATCGCATGACTGCACTCGAGAGCTAGAAATGTAGGCGCCTCCCGGGCTCCTGCCACCATCCAACCCGCAGCTCCCCTGGCAGGGCAGACCCGCGCCATGTGCCAACTGGCCTCGTGGCTCTACATCCAAGGAGCGCCTACCACAAAGGGTGCCCCCAAGAGCCGTCCAGGGTCAGTGGGAGTTTGGACTCTCCTCTGGGGCCTTTTGTCTGACTGTTTACCACACGAAAACACTGCGGGCTCAGAGCACACTGCAGAGGGACGGTGTGTCCTGGACTCCCCATCTTGGCCTCTTTCTTTGTGGGGGACAGGAAGAGAGGAAGGCAAGAATGAGAACGAGTTTCTCCCCCGTGCTCTCTTCCATTTAGAAGCCCCGGCTCGGGATGCAGGCGACACTCGGGGCAGTCCTCGCTGCACACTTGCTGAGTGTGGGCGCTCCGTTGCGCTCGTGGTGCACGTTACGTGTAAGGTAAACTGCCCCTAGATAAACTGAGCGAGGAGCAGTCCAAATGAACTGGTGCTGGAAGAGCTTCTGAGTGAAACAACAATTTAGAAACACTTACAAATGCAAGCCGTAGGGGAAAAAAATACTGAAATCATGACATTACCCATCACTTGGTTCTCCTTCTTCACTGTTTTCTTCAACTAGCTCTTATCTCCTCTTACATGTATTTTATGAAGTTCCTCAAAGCCGTTCTGGAAAGAGATCTGTTGTGAATAAAGACAACTATTAGATCCTGACCTTATCGTCTAGTATCTTCTAACCCAGGTGGGATGGTGTGGCATAAAATGTGTTTTTAATAAAAGCCGATAGCAGATCAGATGGTTAAGCGTCTGCCTTCGGCTCAGGTCATGATCCCCGGGTCCTGGGATCGAGCCCCGCGTCGGGCTCCCTGCTCTGCGGGGAGCCTGCTTCTCCCTCTGCCTCTGCCTCTCTCTCTCTCTCTCTCTCTCTCTCTCTCTCTGACTCTCATGAATAAATAAATAAAACATTTTAAAAATAAATAAATAAATAAATCTGATAGCAGAGCTGTGGTGGGGCCAGGGGGTACAGTCGCCTGTCTAGTGGGGAACAGGGACCTAAATTGCTGTCAGTTCCCCGGAGTGCGGCCTGGACAGCAGTCTGCTGGGAAAGTAGAGGACTAGAAGCTCAGTGTGAGCATGTGGCCAGAGTGGATAGGGAGGGGGAGAGAGAGAACTTTCTGGGGGCTCTGCACACGTTCAGTTGTGGTCGCGCCAGGCGGAGGGCTGGCAGATGAGCTCAGAGAGCCTGCAGAGGACAGGGGCACACACGAGGGTAAGTGCTGGGGGGAGATTTGGGGTGGGGGGGAGGAAAACAACATCAGGGCCAAAACACTCGGCAAAAGATATGCCATAAGTGATAGCAAAAACTGAGAAAAAGGTCATTAAATGATCAACAAGGGTTTAAAAACACCTGCGAACTCATGTATGCACCCATTGGGTGTCCAATTGCCCCTCTGCTCTCCGGCTCAGGGGATCCTCTACAAAGCCACAGGGACTGGCTGACAGCAGAACCTCGCAGCACAAAATCTTGGGGAGCCTTGTCAGCCACCTACCTGGTCCAGAGTTCTTGCTCAGCAGTCGTCTCCATGCTCGTAACTACATCTCCTCTGATGTGGCGGCCCGGAGGATTTTTCCCCTATCCAAGCTGGGAGGAGGGATCCCTTCGAGGATGTTCAAGGACCACCCAACCCTGAGTGAGACGGGCAGGCGTCAGGATGATGACACCTCCATGGGTCAGGCGCAGAGCTTTACACGTACCCTTGCCAAACCTCATCACATCCGTATAAAAGAAGGAAAGTTACCCCACGTTACAGGGAGGAATCTGAGTCTCGGAAAGGGTAGCTCACATACCTAAGGGAAAACATCTAGGAACGGACAAAGTAAGGATTCAAGCTCAGGTCCGCCTGACTCAGAAGCCCATGTGCCAGCACAATCTCGAATACACCCCCTAGCAAGGCTGCATTTTGTGAGCGGCCCCTCTGGGATGACTTTGCAGGGACTGGCAGAGAGGATGGGGAGACTAGGATGGAGGAGGAGGTCGTTCTGCCAAGAAGACTTGAGACCCAATCCTGACCAGGGCCACTGAGGCAGGAGGCTGCATGGGTGCCGTGTGGAGGTGGCTTCAGGGTGAGGTCTCTAACAACCTGTGGACGGCCGAGTTGATTAAGTTAATCAGCGAGTCGATGAAAGGCAAACAAGGATCAGCAGCTGGAAATATTGGACGGTGCTGAAGGGCATCGATGTACAAACTTTGGTGTTAGACTTTGGACAAGTTATTTAAACTCTGTGAGCCTCAGTTTCCTTATCTGCAAAACAGGGATAATGGCATTTACCCTCATAGGACTTTTGCAATGGTTGAAGGACTGACGGGAATAAATTGGTTTGCACAGTGCTCGGCACATACAGGGAACCCTCAACCTCTCGTGCCATTCTTATCATGATCATTCTTATTGCTATAGTATCGGGATGGTAGCCCATCTGCCTAAGTAACTCCTGGAAACTGGTATGGTTCCTTTCATTCCCCTACCAGGCCCTCTGACTATCCTCTTGTGATTCATTTTTCTCTTTCCGGGTAACCTAGGAGCTTATTTTCGCCTTATTTTACCAGGACAAAATGTTGGAGGGAGATTTCCCTGAAGTTCAGAACTGTAATCATGAACCCCGACCTCTGGCCTCCCTCCTAGGCCCCTGACACACACAGCCTGAGCTAAGACAGGGGACCCTGTGGTTTCGTAGGTGTCCAGTAGGGGGAGCCAGCGAGTCGTGGCTGCCTTGGGGACCTCGGACAAGAGCTATCAGCAATTCCAGGAGGCGGGAGGTCCAGATAAAGGACCATGACATCTACACAGCTCTCTGTGGGTTGTGTGGTTTTTGCTTTTATTTTTGTTTTGTTTTTCTTTAATTCTGCGCTCCAGGAAGTGCACCTGAGTTAGTTAGATTCCTGCCATCACTGAGCAAGCCACAAATACTGAATTTTAAGAAGAATGGGGAAAGAAATGGATTTTTCACTTGAATTTTAGATTACTCTGCTGTGGAATGTTTGCCTCCCGTCCATTCAAAGGCAGCAGTGTTTGTCCTGGGATCTTCACCTGGAAAGAAGGACATTTCGGGGAAACATTTATGTTTGTTTCCTCCTTACTGGGAAAAAGGGCAGGTGGGTTTCCAGAACATGAACTGTGTTCCCCTTGCCCTCCCCACCCTCACACCACACCCCTCAGGACTTTGCTGGATTCTTACGTCTGGGCAGAAGCTGTGTGGAGTCTAAGAGAAATTGAGAAATTTCCACGCTGGGAGCAGTCCCTTTGCTCTGCGAGTCTACTGTGTAGCAACTTGACCCTCAGTTTTTAGTTTTAAGTGATACTATGTTGATCTTTTTTAGTTACAAATATTCTCCAAAATATTTCAGGGTGAGAGTAGTTTCCAGAACAACGAGGGGAAGTAAAGATGAATTTGCAGGATTGTCCCTGGGTACAGACCTTGGAACAATGTAGAAAGATGGCAAAGCTGCTGGCACCAAATCAAGAACGGGGGGGGGGGGGAGGGGGGGGAGGGAGAAGGAGAGGGAGAGAAACATCAGCAGAGAGAGACAGAGAGAGGAAGAGAGACAGACAGACAGACAGCAGGTGCAGGACAGGGGACTGGTCCTCAGCAATGCTTTGGCCGGAGCTCCTGAAGTGGGAGGAGAAAGCCGAGGGCACGGGTATGCCGAGCTGGGTTCTGTGTATAAAACTGTTAGGTGCCTCCTCCCAGCACTATCTGCTCCTAAGCACCCTGCCTTTTACGAGAGCCCAGCAGCGCTTTATCAGCCAGTGCCTTCTGCCGCCGGGCAACCAGCCGGAGCGTGAGTACCCTCCTCAATTCTATTCATTTCCAACTGTCCACTGTTGCCAGTTTGTCTGCTTACTCCTAATTGTTCTTCTTTTTTAATGGAGAAATATGCCTCAGATGGTTGCAACTGAGTAGAAGCAGCAAAGCCAGAGTCCTGGGAGGCAGGAAAGCAATTTCCCAAAGCCGTGGGCTTCTTCCTAGAAGCCTGCGAGCCATGTCTTTGCTCACGATCTCTGAAACCGGGTGGGAGCAGCACCTGAGCTCCGTGTGCAAGAGGGGTTCGAGCAAGGAGTCCACTTTATGTGCCAAATGCCTCGGGGTTCATCAGTGCTGGAGAGGAGTTTCAAACTGTGTTTGTGAAATAATTGAGTGAAGTTGGAGACATATCAATATGACTCCAAAAAAGCGGGGTTTGGGGAATGGCCCTTTCCAAATATGGCTCTGCACCCCGCCCTGAGTGTGCCATCTTGCTGAAGGGAGTGTGCTTGCTACCCACCGGGAGAACCTGGTGTCCACCCCTGGCAGCTTCTTTGCAGCTGCATTTTCTGGTGTGGAATTCAGACCCCAAGGCTTCTAGGAGTGGTGCCTTCTGAGGACAGAAGTGTTTTCATCAGGAGATAGGAATACCCAACAGCACTGTCTTTGTTTCTGATTAAAGAAAATTAAGCCCCTCCTACCGCTTGGAACCAAAACCCACCCAAAATAAAGATTATCGTAAGTACCAAATAAATGTCAATGCTTAAATTCTCTTTATGATAGAGCATGAACGTTTAAATGTTTTCCTCTATATCTGTATCCAAAACTTTGTATTATTTTTTAAAGTGATACTTGAGCCACAGAAAATTGAAGACTTTCGGGTCTCTCCAACTGCACAGATTTCTAATGTACGCTGAGTTTTATTGCATGTAATCAAATAGGGAATGTTGGTTGAATTGAAATCTTGACATTGCCTCGCATTAGAATAAGTACTGCTTCATCTCACGAGTGATTTGGGTTATGAAAGGTGCTTTCTGACTCCTGCTGGAAAGCTCACCAGGTGCAGCTTCTAGAATATTCCTGGGATGTTCACTTTAGCACATACAGGTTTGTTGTGGATGTGTCAGTGATACAAAAGAATGAGGCTCACTTTGAGGTACATGTCTATTTGTCAGAAGAGTTCCTGCTTCCAGCTAGGGCATAAGGTGAAAGTGGGGGTGACGGGGCCCTTGGTTGTTGTTCGCCCCCACCCCAGGGTTATTTCAAACCAGCCATGAAGACAGCCTGTGTGCGCTATGTCACTGAGCCCTGACGCACACTGCAGACCCCATCACTCAGGAGCTGCTCCTTCACTGTTTGCTTGAATAGAATCTCAGGTGGCATTAATGTGCCTGGCTCCAAGAAGACAAAGAACCACCATAGCTTCCCTATTGCATAAAGCTCACTCTGCTGAGGAGACTTGGATGGTCCCCACTCTGAACCTGAGTCTTCTCTTCTATAAAGTGAAGGCTTAAATTGTGTGCTCTTTACAACCTCACCTAGCTCTCAAATGTTTCTCTCTGGGCTCTAAGAAAATATGATGGTGAGCTCAAGGATATTGTCCTCCTAGATGTGTGTGATTTGGGTGGCGGGGGGAAAGAGGGGTATGCAGGGGCCAAAGGGGTAAACACCTACACGGAGGGAACATAACAGTCCCTGCTTGTCTCTTTCTTCTTTCTTCTTCTTCTTCTTTTTTTTTTTTTAACTGCAAATAAGATGAGAGTCCTACCACTGGTTTTTCTTAATGCTGTTCTTTATCAAACAAACAAACAAAAATACATAATGCAACAACCCACAGACACTTCTGTTGGTACTTAACTAGCCAGATAATTTAACCATGGATAAACACACACACACACACCTTTTTTTTCTGAGACATGTCAATAGTATTTCCCACAATTGTGGATTTTTCAAATCAAACGAGTAAAAGAAAGTAAAAATTAAATAAAGGAGGGACAAAAAAAATACCACATACACACAACTTTTCTGGAACTTCTGAAAGAAGAATGATATCCTTGGATGCAGTGGACCTTTTTTTTTTTAAATAAAACTTACAAAAAGTTGCCACACCTGTTGAATTCAACTAAGAATTATTTTTTATTAACAAGGTGATATCCAATATTTAACAATTCTTATTCTGATACAAGAAAAAATGCCATTCAGCAGGATCTCAGACTGGGCTCTTGCTGTGCATTAAGAGTGTGGCTTTTACCTTATTTCAGAAAATAGAGCCCACCCCATGCCTTCTTCTCCTATTTGTAAAGAACAAGGCTGAGGGAAATTGTTGCATTGGTATTGGTCCTAACAGGGGGTTGCCTGAAGCATGTCAGAGCCTGAAGCCCACCCCTCCCTCTGGACAGGATTCAGATCGGCAACCTCCCGCTGGTAGAGAAACGCAGCAAAACAAAATCTGTGCGTTGGTCTCTGTGCAGGATGGTTTGCTATCATTTTATCCTTTTATTTAAGCAAAGTAAAATGAACGTTCTGTGTCTGTAGTCAGCTCACTGTCTCTCCTTGCCAATGGAAAAGCCTGCCTTCTCCGTTGGAGGTCTCCATCTGGGGCCACAGCTCTGCTCCCCAGGACCACACCGGGGGCACTCCTGCCTCACTCCATCCTGCATGCCGCGTGCTCATCCTGCTGATTCACGTCTTTTTGCCCTTTGTCAAGTATGGAGAGAGAGGAAGGATGAATGGACAGTCTTTGGTTACCGACGCTGGTGATGCCCCTCGTGGTCCTCTTTGGAAGGACCCTTGTGGAGATAAGGCTGGGGAGGCTGCGCTTGGAGGCTTCGCCCGGCTCAGCATGGCCCCAGCACAGGGGCCCCCGGATCAGGTATGCTCCCTCGGTGCAACCTCTGTCTCCGAGAACGTGGGCGCCTGCGCTCCAAGCTCAGGTGTGTCTCTTCGGAACAGAGCCCGGGAAGTGGGGTCCTCATGCTCTGCTGAGGGGCAGCGGGATGCATGGGAGTCTTGGTCCTGAAAGTCACACGGCACTCAACTTGGGTAAGACTGAGCTACTGAGTTTTGAGAACAGTGGAAAAGCTAGGAAAAAGGAGTCTGGGGTTATAATCTTACCCTGTTGCTACTTATTTAGAGCTTTTTCCCTTTATTTTCTTGTCTTTTTAGTTAAATTTAATGGCTGACTTAGATTTGAGGAATCTGAGCATCAGTAGAAGTCCCCGGCTGCATTGCCTTCCTGATCAGAATTCTTAAAAGTTCTCCAAAGAACTGCAAATCATCACACGTGATAAAATTCTAGGGTGAACTACAACCTTGAAGTTACTGGTTTCTCATAACCAGTTCTCCTGCCTGAGTTCTGGAGCAAGTCTTCAGGATCTGAAGGGCTCTTGAAGTGTTCAGTAGTTCAGAATAAATGGTTCGTGGGCGGGGTCTGCCACAGCACCGTCTGCTTACCTTGGGAGAGGAGCCCTCTCTCTCAGGCACGGTACCCTGACAAACCATCCCAACACGCAGGTACTAGGAAGACAAATCACAATAAGCCTTCTTCTATATGCTGGGCTGTGGACTCCCGACAGAAATAACTCAGTCTTCCGCTTTGGGAGTCCCGGCAAGGAGCTCAGGCCAAGCAGGTTCTAGATCACGTCTGACCAGTTGTAGTATCGGGTTTGGCATCTGTATCTCCAAAATCCCTGAGCTGATGGTGTATTTAAAACCCTCTAAAATAAGTAAATATATGTCGGAAATTTCGAGAACATGAATTTGTTCACCCTGAAATAACCTATACACTTTACTGTTTCTGTAGTTGATGGAAAAACTGGAATGTTTTCATTCAATGCTGCCTCTGTAGGAACAGATCTACTCAGTTATAGAAACTCAAAGCAATTGTGTCTGAACCTCTTGCTGTTGCCTGGGGTGAAACCTGATGCCTCTCATAAATTGGTCCTGCTTTACAAATGGGTCACTGGAGCTGAGGAAGGAGCTTACTGAGCAATGTTGTCAGTTATGAGATTTAAAGAGGAAGATATATGAAAATAAATGATAGCTATCATTAGCTATTATTTATAAAATAAAAGGTAGTTTTTCATAATTGCTTAAAATTCGAATCGTTTTCCATGTTTCACTATGGGTCCAGCTGAGCTCCCTACAGACTAAGTTTTGGTTCCTGACCTCCAGCAGTTTTCAATTTAAGAATTTCTTAATGCCGGGGAGCCTGGATGGCTCAGGTGGTTAAGCATCTGCCTTCGATTCAGGTGATGATCCCAGAGTCCTAGGATCGAGCCCCATGTTGGGCGCCCAGCTCACCCGAGAGTCTGCTTGTCCTTCTGCCCCTCCCCCAGCTCATGTTCACACTTACACTCTCTCTCTCTCCCCCTCAAATAATAAAATAAAAATAAAATCTTAAAAAAAAAGAATTTCTTAATGCCAAGGTTCATGGGCAATCTCACAAGTGCAGGTGTCTAACACCGTTTTGCCAAGACGAAATGAGCTTGGTCTAGAATTCATTGCATAAATAGCTTCTGCTTTGTGTAATGATTAATAGTTGGCCATTGTTTAAAAGCAGGCCACTTAGTTGGGTGGTGAAATAATACAATTGAAGTATGGTGGCTACTCGATAGAAAAATCAGTTACCCACATTGATTTTTGTACTGGGATTAACAGAAGCCCAAACTAGAGTCAGGATTGCAAGAACTAAACATTTTAAAAAGGCATAACTTTATTATCTTTTAATAGGTGTTTGTTGGCTATGATAAATGCAACAAGGATGGGGCCAAAACTATCTGTGAGAACCCCTTACTCACAGCCTGGCCACAGGGAGAAGCTGAGCTGGTTTGTCTGCATAGATTTGGGGTATTCCCTTGGTGGTGTGCTCTATGCCTATGAATTCAGCTTTCCACTGGTGCCTTCTGGGGTCGGAGAGTTTTGATGCTTCCCTACTCCACACGTACCTGGATGTGCTCTTGGCATTGCTTGCATGCTCAAGGTGGTTTGCCAATGTCTTTCTCCCTTTGCCTCCCTCTGGGATGACATCATTGATATTCTTCTTTTGTGTCTACCATTGGCACTGTGAAAACTTCATTTTTGTCTAGAGGGTACCATTCTGGTGATGTTGGTGCTTTCCCATCACACAGTTATCATGAGAAGTGAAGAGTCTTGTAGTGAACACAAGTCACGGTCATATTAGTATTTTTCTGAGGCATGCTTACTGTAACCGTGCCTTACATATTCTTATACTGTACAATTCTTAGGTTACAGCTTTTTGGTTTTCAATAGCTTCGTTCACTTTTACCTTTTCTAGTTTCTATACCTTATAGAATATTATTCATGACTGTTTTTGAAACATTTAAATAACCAATTGCAAAAATAAAGACTATCTGAGGCAGTTGCCCAATGTGGGGACATATTCAAGCAACCTTTGACTTGAAGAGTGTCTATGAGGGGCTTTACTTAGGCTGTGTCAGCACACAGAGATCGTTTTGTAAATAATTCTGCCCTGTCAAACCTTTAAAAACAAAAACATTTTTGTAAAATAGAAACTTAATTTAAAAAGGCTGCTCAGGACTTCTGGGGAAGATGGTGGAGTAGGAGGACCCTAAGCTCACCTCATCCCATGGATACAACTAGATAACACTCACATCGGTGTAAAGAACCCAGAAAACGATCCAAAGACTGGCAGAACAAACTCCACAACTAAAGGTAGAGAAGAGGTCACATCGAAGGGGGTAGAAAGGGCGAAGATGTGGTCAGAAGCCAACAGACCCACAGGTTGGTCCACATCAGGAGGGAGCTGTGCGCATGGAGAGGGGAGAGAAACAGACCCCCACACCAGGGAACCCACACTGGGAGGACGAATCCCCATAACAACTGGCTTTGAAAACCAGAGGGACTGAAATTCATGAGTTCTCACAACCAGCAGGACTTAAAACCTGAAATTTAAAAAATCAGTGGGCTTGGCTCTAGGAGAGCAAAGAGGGAGAGAGGAAACTGAGACCCCGGGCTCGCTTAAAGAGACAGCACAACAAACAGCCCCGTGGGGACACAGCATAAAAACAGCAGTTTGAAAAATGCCTGGGGCGTACAGGGGGGAGGGTTATTTACTCATCTCAGAGCCTGTCCTGGAGGGACAGAGCCCACTGGGGGACTCCTCCAGGAAGAAAGGAGCTGGCAGGCACCATTTCCTCCTACGGCCCCCAGCATAAGCACACAGACACCTGCAGGAGGAACCAGCCGTTGCTGATACTCTCTACCGAACTTGCTAATACTGCTTCCCCACTGCTCCGCCCCCTGCAGACAAACCTGCCCCAGTCCCAGCACCGCAGAGGGGCCCCTTTTGCTCAGAGCCAATTCAGGACAGTGCCACAGGCTTAGCAGGGTGCAAGCAGCCCCAGCAGGGACCAGCACCACTCCAAAGTGAGTCCTGTCCCAGGGATAGGGGAATAGAACGATGTACACCAGTCGGACTGCAGCCCCCACAGTGGGCTCGGGGAAGACATCAAGCCTGACTGCAGCCCTGCCCACCAACAAAAGCTTCTCAGAAGACAAGACAGGGAGAACAGCCTGCGGTTCGGTGCTGCTATATCTCTGGCAAATGCCTGGCCTGACTCAGCTCAAACCCAAGGCATCGAAGATTAGCCCACTCTTAATGCCAAGATCAAAGCCTGCCCACAAGAGGCAAAGAAGGTCACTGCAGATGACTGGACTGAAGGAAAAAGCAGCTCAGTCACAACAGCTGTGTGCACAACACACACAGAAGACTCCCCCGGAGCACCAGGTTCTGGTGAACATTGCAGGACACTACAGAACCTCTTCTTCGTAAGGTCATTGCTTTCCAGTGCGGGAGACACAGCTGACTTTCCTAACACAGAGAAACCGAAGCAGAGACTTAAACAAAATGAGGAGACAGAGGAATATGTCCCAAATGAAAGAACAGGACAAAATCACAGCAAGAGATCTAAATGAAATGGAGATAAATAATGTGCCTGATAGAGAATTTAAAGAAATGATCATAAAGATACTCACTGGACTTGAGGAAAGAATGGAGGACATCACTGAGACCCTTAATGATGAGATAAAAAAAAGAACCAATCAAAGATGAGAACATAATAAATGAAATTAAAAATACACTAGATGGAATAAATAGAAGACTGGAGGAAGCAGAAGAATGAATCAGTGACCTAGAGGACAGAGTAAAGGAAAGCAATCAAGCTAAGCAGGTAAAAGGGAAAAAAAAATAAGCAAAAATGAGAATAGACTTAGGGAACTCAGCAACACCATCAAGCATAATAACATTCACGTTATAGGGATCCAGAAGAAGAAGAGAAAGAAAGGGGGACAGAAAATTTATTTGAAGAAATAATAGCTGAAACATTCCCAAATCTAGAGAAGGAAACAGAAATCCAGATCCAGGACGCACAGAGAGCCCCCAACAAAATCAAACCAAGGAGGTTCCCACCATGACACACAGTAATTAAAATGGCAAAAAGCAGTGATAGAGGATTTTATAAACAGCAAGAGAAAACACATACAAGGGAAACCTCGTATGGCTATCAGCTGATTTTTCAATAGAAACTTTGCAGGCCAGAAGAGAGTGGCATCACGTACTCAAAGTGCTGAAAGGAAAAAAAATCTGCAGCCAATAATACTCTATCCAGCAAGGCTATCTTTCAGAGTAGAAGGAGAGATAAAGAGCTTCTGAGACAAACAAAAGTTAAAGGAATTGATGACCACTAAACCAGCCCTACAAGAAATATTAAAGGAGACTCTTTGAGTGAAAAGGAAGGACCATAAGCAAGAGAAAGGAAAGTAAGAAGCACAAAAGCAGTAAACATAAATATATCTGTAAAAATCAGTCAAAGGATTCACAAAATAAAAGGATGTAACGTATGACACCATATACCTAAAATATGGGGCTAGTGGAGTAAAGAATGGGTTCAAACTTAAGTGACCATCAACTTAATATAGACTGCTATATACAGAAGATGTTATATACAAACTGAATGGTTACCACAAATCAAAACCCAGTAATAGATATGCAAAATTAAAGAGAAAGGAATCCAAATATATCACTAAAGAAAGCCAACTAATCATGAGAGAAGAGCGCAAAAGTAGAAAGGAACAGAGAAGAACTACAAAAACAACCATAAAACAAGGAACAAAATGGCAATAAATACATACCTATAAATAATTACTTTGAATGTAAATGGACTAAATGCTCCTATCAAAAGACATAGGGTGGCAGAATGGATTAAAAAATGAAGAAGAAGAAGAAGAAGAAGAAGAAGAAGAAGAAGAAGAAGAAGA
>NW_023270854.1:27173780-27379971 GCF_011800145.1 Mirounga leonina | reverse complement strand
GAAGAAGAAGAAGAAGAAGAAGAAGAAGAAGAAGAAGAAGAAGAAGAAGAAGAATCATCATCATCTATATGCTGCCTACAAGGGATTCATCTCAGACCTGAACACACGTACAGACTGAAAGTGAAGGGATGAAGAAACATTTATCATGCAAATGGATGTGAAAAGAAAGCTGGGGTAGCAATACTTATATCAGACAAAATAAACTTTAAAATAAAGATAGTAACAAGAGACAAAAAAAAAAAACACTATATAATAATAAAGGGAAAATCCAACAAGAAGGTATAACAATTGTAAATATTTATGCATCCAACATGGGAGCACCCAAATACTTAAAACAGTTAGTAACAAACATAAAGGAAATCACTGATAGTAATACAATAATAGTAGGGCACGTTAACACTCCACTTAACATCAATGGACAGATCATCCAAACAGAAAATCAACAAGGGAACAGTGGCTTTGAATGACACATTGGATCAGATGGATTTTAACAGATATAGTCAGAACATTCCACCCTGAAACAGCAGAATACACATTCTTTTAAAGTGCACATGGAACATTCTCCAGAATAGATCGCATATTACACCACAAAACAAGTCTCAACAAATTCAAAAAGATTGAAGTCATACCATGCATTTTTTTCTGAACACAACACTATGAAACTAGAAATCACAAGAAAAAAATCTGGAAAGAGCACAAATACATGGAGGTTAAATAACATGCTATTAAACAATGAATGGATCAACCAAGAAATCAAAGAGTAAATCCAAAAATACATGGAAACAAATGAAATTGAAAACACAAGGGTCCAAAATCTTTGGGATGCAAAAGCATTTCTAAGAGGGAAGAATAGCAACACAGGTCTACCTCAAGAAGCAAGAAAAATCTCAAATACAACCTAACATTACACCTAAAGGAGCTAGAAAATAAAGAACAAGCAAAAGCCAAAATCAGTAGAAGGAAGGAAATAATAAAAATTAGAGTAGAAATAAATGATATAGAAATTTAAAAAACAATAGAACAGACTGATGAAACCAGGAGCTGGTTCTTTGAAAAGAGCAAAAAAAATTGAGAAACCTTTAGCCAGAATCATCAAGAAAAAAGAGAGAGAGTACTCAAATAAACAAAATCACAAAAGAAGAGAAATAACAACTACCACCACAGAAATACAAAAGATTGTAAAAGAATATTATGAAAAACTAGAGGCCAACAAACTGGACAACCTAGAAGAAACAGATAAACTCCTAGAAACATATAACCTCCAAAAACTGAGTCAGGAAGAAATAGAAAATTTGAACAAATTGATTATTGGCAATGAAATTGATCAGTGATCAAAAACTCCCAACAAACAAAAGTTCAGGACCAGATGGCTTCATGGGTGAATTCTACCAAAGATTTAAAGAAGAGTTAATATCTATTCTTCTTAAACTCTTCCAAAAAATAGAGAGGAAAGAAAACTTCCAAATTCATTCTAGGAGGCCCATATTACCCTGATACTAAAACCAGATAAAGACACTACAAAAAAAGAGAACTACAGGCCAATATCTCTGATGGAAATAGATGCAAAAGTCCTCAACAAAATACTAGCAAACCAACTCCAACAATACATTTAAAAAAATCATTCACCACAATCAAGTGGGATTTATTCTTGGGATGCAAATGTGGTTCAGTATTCAAAAAATCAATCAACATGATACATCACATCAATAAGAGAAAGGATAAAAAATATATGATTATTTCAATAGATGCAGAAAGAGCGTTTGACAAAGGACAACATCCATTCATGATAAAAACTCTCAACAAAGTAGATTTAGTGAGAACATACCTCAATATAATAAAGGTCACATTGAAAAACCCACAGCTCACATCATACTCGATGGTGAAAAATTGAGAGCTTTCCCCCTAAGATCAGAAACAAGACAAGGATGTCCACTCTCATCACTTTTATTCAACATAGTAGTGGAAGTCCTAGCCACAGCAATCAGTCAACAAAAAGAAATAAAAGGCATCCAAACTTTAACTATTTGCAGATGATAGGATACTACATATAGAAAACCTCAAAGACCCAACCAAAAAAGTGCTAGAACTGATAAATGAATTTAGTAAGATCCCAGGATACAAAATTAATGTAGAGAAATCTGTTGCATTTCTACACACCAATAATGAAGCAAGAGAAAGAGAAATTAAGAAAGCAATCCCAGGGTGCCTGGGTGGCTCAGTCGTTAAGCGTCTGTCTTCGGCTCGGGTCATGATCTCAGGGTCCTGGGATCAAGCCCTGCATCGGGCTCCCTGCTCGGCGAGAAGCCTGCTTCTCCCTCTCCCACTCCCCCTGCTTGTGTTCCTGCTCTCGCTATCTCTCTCTGTCAAGTAAATAAATAAAATCTTTAAAAAAAAAAAAAAGAAAGCAATCCCATTTACAATTGCACCAAAAATAATAAAATACCTAGAAATAAGCTTAACCAAGGAGGTAGAAAACCTGTACTCTGAAAACTATAAAATATTGATGAAAGAAATTAAATATGATACAAACAAATGGAAAGATATTCCATGCTCATGGATTGGAAGAACAAATATTGTTAAAATGTCCATACTACCCAAAGTAATCTACAGATATAATGCAATTGATAACAAAATACCAAAAGCATTCATCACAGAACTAGAATAAATAATATTAAAATTTGTATGGAACCACTAAAGACCCAGAATAGCCAAAACAACCTTGAAAAAGAAAAACAAAACTGGAGGCATCACAATTTCACACTTCAAGTATACTACAAAGATGTAGTAATTGAAACAGTATGGTCCTGACACAAAAACAGACATATAAATCAATGGAACAGGAGAGAAAGCCTAGAAAAAAAACCCACAATTATATGATCAGTTAATCTTCAACCAAAGAGGCAAAAACGTGCCATGGGAAAAAAGACAGTCTCTTCAACAAACGATGTTGGGAAAACTGGTCAGCTACATGCAAAAGAATGAAACTGGACCACTTGCTTACACCACACACAAAGATAAACTCGAAATGGATTAAAGATCTAAATGTGAGACCAGAAACCATTAATATCCTAGAAGAGGCAGGAATTTCTCTGACACTGACATTTCTAGATATGTTGCCTGAGGTAAGGGAAATAAAAGCAAAAATAAGTTATTGGGACTACATCCAAAAAAAATCTTCTGCACAGCAAAGGAATCAACAAAACTAAAAGACAACCTACTGAATAGGAGAAGATATTTGCAAATGATATAATGGATAAAAGGTTAGTATCCAAAATGTATAAGGAACTTCTATAATTCAACACCTGCCCCCAAATAATCCAATTAAAAAATATGGGCAGAAGACATGAACAGACATTTCTCCAAAGAAGACATTCAGATGGCCAACAGACATATGAAGAGGCTCAACATCACTCATCATCAGGGAAATGCAAATCAAAACCATAATGAAATATCACCTCACACCTGTCAGAATAGCTACAATCAAAAACAGAAAAAACAACAAGTGTTGGTGAGGATGTGGAGGAAAAGGAACCCTCATGTACTGTTGGTGGGAACGCAAACTGATGCAGCCACTGTGGAAAACAGTATGGAGGTTCCTCAAAAAATTAAAAATAGAACTACCCCATGATCCAGTAATCACACTACTTGGTATTTACCCAAAGAATATAAAAACACTAATTTGAAAGAACATATGAACCCCCATGTTTATTGCAGCATTATTTACAATAGCCAAATTATGGAAGGAGCCCACGTATCCAAAGAAGATGTGGGGCATATACAAAGGAATATTATTCAGTCATGAAAACGAATGAAATCTTGCCATTTGCAACAACATAGATTGAGCTAGAGAGCATAATGCTGAGTGAAATACATCAGAGAAGACAAATACCATATGATTTCACTCATATGTGGAATTTAGGAAACAAAACAAACAAAGAAAAAGACACAAACCAAAAGCAAACTTTTATTTATTTATTTATTTTTAATTTTTTGAGAGAGAGAGAATGAGAGAGAGCACATGAGAGGGGGGAGGGTCAGAGGGAGAAGCAGACTCCCCGCTGAGCAGGGAGCCCGATGCGGGACTCGATCCTGGGACTCCAGGATCATGACCTGAGCCGAAGGCAGTCGCTTAACCAACTGAGCCACCCAGGCGCCCAGCAAACTCTTAACTGTAGAGAACAAAGTGATGGTTGCCAGAGGAGAGATGGGTGGGGGGGGGGGGTAAAATAGGTGACGGGGATTAAGAGTACACTTACCATGATGAGCACTGAGTAATGTATAGAATTGTTGAATCACCATATTGTGTACCTGAAACTAACATAACACTATGCTAATTATATTGGAATTAAAGTTAAAAACTTAATTTTAAGAAAAAGGCTGCTCATCTTGGGAAGTAGCTGTTTGATCTGCATTCGTGAGCGCCATTTTGTAACCTAACCTCTGGCTCCTCTGGCCAACAGCATGAATCTTAAGTACTTGGTCTTAGCTCCTCCTATATTATTATTTCAGTCAGTATGTTGAAATTAAATATTTTTCAGTCTTTTCCACTAGACTGAGCTCTTTTAGTGTAGGATGTAGGTGTTCTATGGATATTTGTTGAATTAGAAACTGGACCTTATGAAACTCAAGGCCAGAACCTTCTCATGGTAGCATTAAAGACAGTGATGACGAAAGTAGTATGGGATTAGGGTTTGGGTAATAATCTCCATGACAATGGTTCAAGAGGAAATTGGTGCTTTCTTAGTCCCCTGGGACTAAGATGAAGTGCTTTTTAACTCATCCTCCGTGGCTACTGCAACCAGGCCCAGTGCTGGCCAGTCTGAAGTGTTCTGCATTAGGATGTTTATGAGCTCTGTCCTTTCCTCAAGGAGCCAGAGGAAGAGATAACCATGGAGGATAGTCCCACTATGGTTAAAATGGACCAGGGTGAAAAGCAGGTTTTACGAAGTCCACGAAGAAGGTACCTCCCCAAGGCACTTGGCTATGTCACCGGTGATATGAAAGAATTTGCCAGCTGGCTTAAAGGTATTTATGTTTCCATCTCTTGGAGAGATGGGGGAAGTAGCTTTGGGGGAAATGGCTTGCTGGTTCTTCTACTTGTATCTTTCATTACAGTCCCCTGCCTTCTATTGATCTCTCTCCTCTCCAGTTTTTAACTTTTTATCTTTTTTAAAAGATCTTATTTATTTTTTTAAAGATTTATTTATTTATTATTTGAGAGAGAAAGAGAGAGCACAAGCAGGGGGAGGGGCAGAGGTAAAGAAAGAATCTCAAGCAGACTCCCCACTGAGCATGAAGCCTGACATGGGGCTTGATCCCACAACTCTGAGATCAGGACCTGAGCCAAAATCAAGAGTCAGATGCTTAACCCACTGAGCCACCCAGGTGCCCCAAGATTTTATGTTTAAGTAATCTCAATACCCAACATGGGGCTCAAATTTACAATCCTGAAATCAAGAGTCACATGCTTTACCGACTGAGCCAGCCAGGCGCCCCTAATTTTTTATCTTCCAACCTGCAAGCCTCTTCAAATATTTTTTTATGGAGATAGTGCTTAGGGCCAGGGACCTACTCAAATTAGAGGAAAGCACCTGGCTCCAGCCCATAATTTCAGTACTTAAAAACTGAAGTTTTACTCTAATAATTCATTTCTTTAGCTTAAGAGTCTGTACCTCTGAGCATGGTAAATAAGTGCATTCAGTGCTTTCTGCAGTGGAGATTCTAATAAGGGCAGTGTGGGTTGAGCGTAAAGAAACTGGAGGTTTTCGGGGACCTGGGTACGACTAAAGGGGAAATGGTTCAGAGGGAAAAAGCTTCCAGGAATATCACAAATTAGTTTCACCTTTATCAGAGGGGATTTTGATGATTTTACTCAGGGTGGGCACTGGGCGTGGAAGGGAGCACCTTGACTTGTCACTTCCTTAGCTCTGTCCATCTCATCTCTTCCAGACAAACCACAGGTGCTCCAGTTCATTGATTGGGTTCTTCGGGGCATATCCCAAGTGGTGTTTGTCAGCAACCCCATCAGTGGAATCCTGATTCTGGTTGGACTCCTGGTCCAGAATCCCTGGTGGGCTCTCAATGGCTGTGTGGGAACAGTGGTCTCCACCCTGACAGCCCTATTGCTTGCCCAGGACAGGTAGGTGCATCCATCCCAGCCTGCTCTTCCTGCTTCTGAGAACACAGGAGTTAATCAGTGAATTGGGCATCAGTGATAAAGCCCCACCCTTCCCAGAAAAACCCACCTTTATTCTACAGAACTCTATATTTGTCTTGAGCCAGAGATCAGGGGATTATTTATATCCTTTATTATTTCTCTTGAGTTATTCACTAAATCATTCTTCTTCAATGATTAATCAATTATTTATCATCAGCATTTTGTGTGGGTAAAAATGCATATGAGTTCTTTTTTTTTAGATTTTATTTATTTATTTATTTATTTGAGAGAGAGAGAGAGCACAAGCAGGGGAAGGGGCAGAGGGAGAGGGAGAAGCAGACTCCCCACTGAGTAAGGAGCCCAACGCAGAGCTTAATCCCAGGACCCCGAGATCATGACCTGAGCCGAAGGTAGACACTTAGCCGACTGAGCCACTCAGGCAACACAAGCTTATGAGTTCTTGAAAAGTCTTGGTGACTTAAAAATCCCGACTAATCCCATTATATATTGTTTGCATGCTTAGTTTGGTAAATTCATTCTTTATAGACAGTGCAGATGTTAGTTCAGTTTCTAGAGAGATGAATAATCACAAATTCCAAGTTAATTAGTTCTGACTTAAGACGTGTAAGTGTGTCTTCTGAACTATGTGTTGGGTTAAAAATAGCACGTACTTTATAAATTGATCTGTTGTTGAGGAAGTGATAAGCGAACTCCCACCATGGGATTAGACAGCTCCTGACTTTCTAGTTTTGTCAGGGAGGCTGCTGGTCTTCTAGGTGTCCAGGATCAATGAGTAAGCACCAGTGGAGGGTCATTACACAACTAAGCTCTTGTAATATTTACTGTAAGTTACCTAAGGAGCTTCTCAGAGAGAGAATCCGAAAATGTTCCATTTTCCCTTCAGGTCCAAGGGGCCTGATTTGTTCTCCATAGGTCAGGTTAAATCCTATTCCAATGCACATCAGGAAACAGTGCATCCAATTTGGAGGTGTGGTCCAGGATTGTACCATATCAAATATTCCTTCATTGTTTTGTTCTAGCAAAAATTGACCCATTTTCCTTATCAGGTATTATTTAGAAGGCAAGCCATATTTATATGTGTTGATTTTCAATTCTCTCTTATTTCCTCAGTCCTAAAGGACCACATTAAAATAGCAATCCTGTTTTAAGTGAATACACAGTGTCTGTTGTTTTAACTCTGGTGTTCCACAACTTGCTGACATTGCCATTAAAGCAATGGCGGCCAAGCATTCAATCTGCAAGTCCCTTGTTGAGAAGGCGAGTCTTTGCCTAGCTGTCCACTGTCCTCATGTATATTCCCAAATTCTAGAAGAGAGTATCACTTCCAGAGTTAAACCAGCAAAAATCCCATCAATTCCTACATGTCCCAAAAGATTAGTTAAGGAAGACAATAGGTCAACCTTCAGAAGGCTGAGAGGCAAAAAGGAACCCAAGAATGAATTTGGTGCTAAATATGCACATAAATGGAATACTCTGCCCAGTTAAAGTAATTATTTTTCTTTGCAATAATTTGGAAATGTATATTTGGAGACCACAAAATGGAAGCACAGGAAGATGAAAATGTATGCTACCTTGGAAGATTAATGTTTTTAAGGTCACAAACACTACGAAAGTGAATTTACAGTTGGACCATCTTACACCTCTCACCAAGAATGTCAGACTTAGAGAACAGTTTCATGGAACAACTCTGTTCAGATCAAAGGCCCTTAATGACACAGGAGAAATAACTTTCTGAAGGAAAGGCTAAAGGAAGCAGGACAAGCTGCCTCTCTCATTTCCTTTTCTGCACCTGGATGCTGGAATCTTGTCTTGCTAGGACACCTCTGAAGGGGGTTGTTCTATATGCACATTTCTATTTTATCCTTATCTATGTATATTTCATTTTTCCCCATGATTTTAATAGTGTTTGGCTTTTACAGACTTTGGAATAAATTTCTAAATATAATCTCATTTCCTAATGGGAATATGATCTGAAAGTTGCAAGAATCATTTATGTGCAAGTCCAGCCAGTGTCCACCCAGGACGTGCCCACGCTGTGCCTCTCGCCCACAGGTCCGCAATCGCCGCAGGACTCCAGGGCTACAATGCCACGCTGCTGGGAATCCTCATGGCTGTCTTTTCAGACAAGGGCAACTATTTCTGGTGGCTGTTATTCCCTGTGTCTGCTATGTCCATGACTTGGTAAGTTGTACCTGGTTGTCCAAAATACCTTTAAAAAAAAATATGTGGGGGGAGGAGGGAATGGACAGTTACTGTTTAATGGGTACAGAGTTTCAGTTTTGCAAGATGAAGAAAGTTCTAGGAATGGACAGCAGGGATGGTTAGACGACAATGTGAATGAACTGAATGCAAGTGAAACCGCAGACTTTAATATGGTTAACATGGTCAATTTTATGGTACAAATGTCTAACAATTTTTAGCAAAATAATTTTTTAAAATTAAATTCGGGAAGCATCAAACACACTGATGCGTGTGACCTTCCATACACACCTCATCCCCCCCCACCATCCCCTGAGATTCTGATGTAATTGGTCTGGGGTGTTGCCTGGGTTCGCAGGGGTTTCTAAAGTACAACCACATTTGAGAACCATGCCCTCCATCGGCGGTCCTCCACCGTGCACACTACCGAATCACCAGCAGGGCTTGTGAAAACACAGCCTGCAGCCCCCCTCCCCAGGGCTTCTGATTCAGTCCATCCAGGATGAAGCCTAAGAATCTGCATTTCTAACCAGTTTCCAGGTGAGGTGGCTGATGCAGGAACTACACTTTGAGAACAACTGTATGTGCCTATATGAACTCTCCTTATCCACCTGCCCCTGCTGCCTTCAAAGAATTTCATTACTGAATTCAAAAAATCCTTCAAAAAAAATGATTTTTTTTTAACTCTAAATCCTTCAAATTAGTTTCTTAAGTCCTTTTTTGTTTGTTTTTTGGAAGCATACATTTCCTTCTTACTATGGCACATTTAGGATGTAAAACACGAATACCCACACGAATGAGTAGTGTAGCCCACTCTGGACAAAGTCTGCAGCGCCCCCCCCCCCCCCCCCCCCCCCGGCCTGCATCCACAGGCGTGTGCGAGAGAGTCTGCGGGCAGAGCCAATCTGAGCGGGAAGTAATTTCCGAAAAACAGGCTCAAGGACAGGAAGTGGGTCATCAGCAGGGACTCCCCACACCCCCTCCCATAATCTGGAGTTCTGACCTTAGTGATGGGCTAACAAGTGAGAGCCCAAAAGGGGCCCAGAGACAATCTAATCTGATCTAATCCAGTCCCCCAGACTACAGACCAGGAAATGGAGGAGTAGTTCCTTGCCAAAGGTCACATAGTTCACCAACTATTCCTGACTTAAAGCTGTTCCTCCCCTTCCTGCTCCCCCTCCCACCCCGAGTTTAAGATCTTTTTCCTCCAGCCCACACCACCTTACATCCTCCCTTGGATAATTGTTTCTCTTTTTCAAAAATAGATATACTAAAGACTCATGAAGATGATACAGAAATTCAAGATGGCGGTTGCATCTGGTCAGGAGGGAGGGGCTCATGATCATGTACCATGATCAAGTAGGTTACACAGGGGGCTCTAACTGTGTATTTTACTTCATGTCTAAAATACTTCAAAAATATTTCTAAAACCTAGATTTTATAAGTCTCTGTGAGCAACCCCAGAGTATAATTTTTCAAAAGCCAAATAAGCAAAGAGTTGATTTTTGACTTCATGTAAGAATTATTCTCTGACAGGATTTATTCCACGCGTGTTTGTTTTTTTGTTTCAGTTTGGGTTTTTTTGGTTTTCTTTCTTTTTCCCCCTGTGAAAAGTTTGCTGAAACAACAGCACGTTAGCATTTTGCCCATGAAACAAAGCCTCTCCCCAGTGTAGAGATTCAGTTTGTCAAACGACTTGTCACATGCATGTTCTTCCATTCTGTTTTGTGGTTGTTGTTATTATTAGTCCAATTTTCTCAAGTGCGTTGAACTCCTTGTTCTGCAAATGGGACCTCCCCGTCTTCACGCTGCCCTTCAACATGGCATTATCAATGTACTTATCGGCCACAGGACATTACAATCCATTCTTCCCAGGCAAATTGTTCAAACCCGTGACCGCAGTTCCCAATATCACCTGGTCTGACCTCAGTGCCCTGCAGGTAAGATACGCTGTCTTCTTGCATTCCTTCCTGACTCTGGAAGACACTCAGTGTCCTCCTGTTTAATTGTTCTTGGGCATCAGAGCCTGATGGAGACTCGGCTTGCTGTCTTCATCTTGCCCCCTAAACCATTTGTTCTACTCCAAAGCTTTGGGCTCTAAGGGTTTGTTTATTATTATCATTGAAGTATAGTTAACATACAGTGTTATATTAGTTTCAGGTGTACAATATAATGATTCAACAATTCTATACATTACTCAGTGCTCATCAAGATATCTGTACTCTTAATCCCTTTCACCGACTTCACCCATCCCCCCACTCACCTCCCTCAGGTAACCACCAGTTTGTTCTCTGTAGTTAAGGGCCTGGTTTTTTATCTCTTTTTTTTTTCTTTGTTTTAAAGAGTTTTTTAAATGACTGCTCAAAGCTAAGTTTCCCCCTCTTTTTCTAAAATCCAGTCCAGAGTATAGCTCCATTGGAAATCAAAGACTCTGTTTCAAATTTGCCCCTTCTTTGGGTGGATGGGATGGGGGCCAGTCCTTGAGGAAGTGCCTTGAGCCTGGAGTTAAGCCCTCCATGACCTGCCCCCTCTGATCAAAAGAGCTGGCAGCTTACTGTTAGGTCTCATTAAAGAACCTCTCTATTCTGCTTTTTCTTTGGGTAGATCTCAAAGAATATGTACAATAATTCATGGTTCTCAAGCTTTGGTTGCCATCAGAATCATTGTTTTTAAATACCAACACAAGCTCCACCTCAGACTCCCCAAATCATTATCTCTGGGGAGGGGGCCTAGGAACCTGTATTAACAAGCTGCCCAAATAATGGTGATGTGGACCAGGGTTTAAGAACCATGATCATAGGATGTATTGCATGTATCTCTTTACAGGTGTGCACAGAGAGAATTGCCATTTTTAAAAAACCTGGTTCACTCCTGTTGGTGTTTATTTAATAACTCTGTTGAAGGTTTCTTGACGAAGAGGACGCTTAAAATCAGAGGAAAACAAACAAAAAGCACCTTTTTGATGTGCAAAAGCCTGGCTTTCCCACTCTCAGGTCACATAACCCCTTTTGCTGTCCTCTTTGCTGAGCCATCAAAATGTGTGAGGAGCTCAGGCAGGCTTTTCTTTACATTCTTGCCCAGAAAATAAATGGGAGCTTTTGGAAATAACTTAGAAAATCAAATGCTTATTCGAACCTACCCACAAAAAATAATATTATAATGTTAATTGATCTATCTAAAACTGCCCTGTCCAATATAGTAGCTATTCGGCCCCACGTGGCTATTTTAACTTAAATGTGCAATTCATTACAATGAAATAGAATTAAAAATTCAGTTTCTTAGCCTTACTAGCCACACTTCACGCACTCAGTGGCCACGTACAGAATATTCACCACCATGGAAGTTCTGTTGGACGGTACTCATTTGCGGAAGTGAGGGTCTTCTCCTCACTCTGAGCTACCACCCCAACATCAGCACCCTTCTTTCCCATCTCGCCCGACTCCCCGCTTCCCTGGCTCCCTGAGGGGTAGTTCTGCCATCAGTTCTGAGGGGAAGCCTATGTAGTCTTTGCCTGTGTCAAGTTCCCTGGTCCAGACAAACAGTAAACGATCTTGTGTAGACATGAAGATCCACTGTGAGCTGGAAAATTCAGGGTCCATCTTAGGATAGAATCAAACTCACAGTCTGGTCCTGTGCTCTGCACAAGGACCGGAGCAGGGTTTGTGAGCCAGTGTTAGATCCCACCGAATGAATGAGGGGAGGAGGCAGGTCCTCGTGCCACAGCAGGGTCCCCTGTAGCAGAGTCTGCCTCCCCAAGGTCACTCAAAAGATGTACATGTGATGTGGGGCAAGTAAATGGACTTGGTCACAAAGGAGCCTAATGTGGCTAATTATGCCTCTCCTGGCCCGACCAGAAGTGCCATTATAAAGAATTATTATCTGTTAGCTTCAATCAAACCCTGTACTTTCCTGAAAACTGCCATTCTGTTGAGCACATAGCTGACATCAGGCCTCAGCCAGAACAGAGAACTGTGACATTCACATGTGGTTTTGTGTTTTGAGGACTAACTGGCAGTTGTTGGTAAGTGGAAGAAGCCAATGATATTCTGGCTTAAATTAATACATGTTCTGTGATTCCTCAGCTCAATTCACAGCGCTCACCATAGCATGTACCCTCCCCCATGTGAATTGTGTAAGACTGATGAATCACAGACCTGTACCTCTGAAACAAATAATACATTATATGTTTAAAAAAAAAAAGAAGAAGAAGAAGAAGAAGATAGCAAGAAGGGAAAAATGAAGGGGGGAAATCAGAGGGGGAGATGAACCATGAGAGACTATGGACTCTGAGAAACAAACTGAGGGTTCTAGAGGGGAGGGGGGTGGGGGGATGGGTTAGCCTGGTGATGGGTATTAAAGAGGGCACGTTAAAAATGGAGCTCCATTAAAAATGGAGCACTGGGTGTTATAGGCAAACAATGAACCATGGAACACTACATCCAAAACTAATGATGTAAATGTATGGTGATTAACATAACATAATAAAATAAAATTTAAAAAAATTAATACATGTTCTAGGTAAGTATAAATAGGGTCCTGATTCCTGAACTTGCCGATAATTGCTTCTGAATTGTGGATAAGATAACCCAGCTCTGGGTCTCTGGCCTTAACAACCCAATTGCACGAAAGTAATAACACTTCTCTTGACCTTGGTGTGCACTAACGTGTTAGCCTGACAACCGATGGACAGTTAAGAGCAGCGGAAATGTCAGCCGTGGTCCCTGCTGTCCTCACTGGGAGACTCGGCAGGTCATCGCGGGGGGGGGGGGGGGGGGGAGCAGTGAGACCACCCGGGAGCCTATCAGCCACCAGCTCCAAGTGGCCGTGCGCACAGCGGAGCCCCCGAGCAAAGGGGCATCCTGAGAAGGCAGGCTCAGCATTCGCCAGGGGCGGGTGGGTCTATCTCTCGGGATAAAGCAGAAGAACGAGATTTCTCTGTCAAGAGAAAGAAACTTTTAAAAATGAGTAACACTGACCTGGGAAGACGAGAAACGCTAACTCTAACATGACACTGTATGCGCTTGTGGGGTCCCGCGGCTTTCTGCTCAGTTGTGTTAATGAGCTCATTTTCTAAATCGCTTTGCAGTTATTGAAATCGCTGCCCGTGGGTGTGGGCCAGATCTACGGCTGTGATAACCCGTGGACAGGGGGCATTTTCCTGGTCGCCCTTCTGCTCTCCTCCCCACTCATGTCCCTGCATGCTGCCATCGGGTCGCTGCTGGGGATAGCAGCAGGTGAGCAAACATCGAGCAGCTCCTGCCCCGCATGCCTCCCCGCAGGCATCTTCCAAACGCCAGGCTTTCTTGAGGGCTCTGCTTCCCAGGGACCAATGGGACTAGCTTCCCCCACCCCTGGCCTCCTTCCAGAGCGTCCTGCCTTTGGTGCCCAGCCCTGACTTCACCTGTCTCACCTAATAGGACTCAGTGTCTCGGCACCATTTGAGAACATCTACCTTGGACTCTGGGGTTTCAACAGCTCTCTGGCCTGCATTGCAATTGGAGGAATGTTCATGGCTCTCACCTGGCAAACGCACATCCTGGCTCTTGCCTGTGGTGAGTATTCCGTGCACTGGCGGGAGGGTTGCTCAGAACTATGGGATCAGTCCACACAGTACAAAGGGACTGTGTGAGACGCTGGGGCCGCGGTTCCAGTGTGGGCCCCCGGCTGTCTGCATGTGTGAGCAGGACAAGTGGCGTCCCCTCCCTGGGAGGGTTAAGCTCTGCTGTGCCCTCCTCATTGGCTGTCGTGAGGACAGGAGAGCCTGTTGAGTCAGGCTAACCATTTTGCCATCTGTATATGGGGGAGGGGAAGGGGGGAGGTAGAAACTTGACTCATCTATTTCTTCATACTCATCGTTTGACCCAAGAAACTAAGATGAAATGACTCGAGCTAGATACAGAGCCATTCCTCCTGCTGAATCAGGTAGGACTACATGTGGCCCTTTGAGAATCACAAGAATCTAGCTGTTCTCACACTTCAGGGGACGTCAGAATCACCTGGAAGGCTTGTTAAAACACAGATGGCTGCCCCCCGCCCCAGTACCCCGTGTCTGATTCCTCGTTCGAGGTAGGGAGGAGTTGGCATTTAAAGAGGGCCAGACGGTGCTGCTGCTGGTGCTCTGGGGGCCACGTCTTGCACTGTGTTCACCGCTTTTGACCCCGGTATTCTAGCCAGCCTCGGCCTGTCAGAGCTAGGAGAGGTTCTGCAGATCTCCACCCCAGCCCCCTCATTTTACTATTGGGGTTCTGAGGCCAGAGGGGTAAGGTGATGTGCTGAAGGGCATCCAGTCAGTTAGGGTAAATGCAAGCCCAGAATCCACATTTGCTAACAACCTCTGGAATTACATCCACTCACTACCCCAGCTTCCCTGTGGCAGCATTCAGGCCTTGAGGTAAAAACAGAGCTCAAGTGATTTAGATTTGAAAAGCTAATGGATTTCTCAGGCCCTTGTAAAGGGGAGGCTTATTCACCCAGAGCCTCTGGCATCCCTAATCCAATACAAAGTAAAAGTATTTAAGATAATCTGTTAAGAGTGCAGGGAATGACCCTCCCTGGGGGATATGCAGGGCGGAGGATGGTGGAAGGTGCAGAAATCGTTCCTAACCAATAGAAATATTTGTCTAGAGTCAGTTTATCACCAGGTGAATCAATCCAAGTTATCTAAGCTGCTACTAAAATGTCAGATCACAAATATACATACACAATGGAATACTACTTAACCATAAAAAAGAATGAAATCTTGCAACTTGCACCAACACGGGTGGACCTTGAGGGTATTATGTTAAGTGAAATAAGTCAAACAGAGAAAGATAAATACCATATGATTTCACTTACATGTGGAATCTAAAAAAACAAACACAACAAAGCAAAACCCAGACTCAGTAAGTACAGAGAACAGATTGGTGGTCGCCAGAGGTGGGGGGGAGAGGGGGGGGAGGGTTGTGAATGGGTAAAGGGAAGTATACATTTCCAGTCATAAAATAAATAAGCCATGGGGTGTCATATACCACATGAGGAATAGTCAATAATACTGTATTAATTTTGTGTGTGTGGCAGATGGTGACGAGACTTCACCGAGCTGAGCATTTCACAATGTATACAAAGGTAGAATCACTATGCTGTACACCTGAAACTAATATAATATTGTATGTCAATTACACCTCAATTTAAATTAAAAAAAAAAGAGTCGACCACATGTCAGGCAGGATTTAGAATGGATTCCTGCACTGGGCAGGAGGTGGGACTGAGGATTTCTAAGGCCTCATTCAATTTCGATCTTCCGAAGCTGTAGCAAGGTTAACACATCTCAGGTTGCTGTGTTGGCACCATGTCCACGTCATTTTGCCCACTTCTTTGTAGTACACAGCTGTTCCACCAACTAAGCCCGTCAAAGCTCTTTGCTCATTTTCCCACATCTGTTCACAAGTTTAGGGCAAGGGAGAAGACGGATTACGTGCCACCTGAGCTAGGCCAGGTTAGAAGCTTTACTGTGAGATTGTTTGAGGTTTCAAATCTTTATTCGAGGTGCATACCTTTATGTGTCTGGGTTGGCAGGAACAACAAATACATACTAAATGCTCATGAAACAGCCCAGACAGTATTAGGAAGAGCTAGGAGCTCAGCAGCGTAGATCCCAGAAGTTGCTCTGCACGGAGAGTGTTACGGTCCAGGGCAGAAGCCAGGTGGGTGAGAGAAGCCCACGGAGACCATATGAATATTGGGAGGGGAACAAGGACATGTCTACAGTACCAGAGTCTCTGGGGGAGCATCACAGTTCAGAATCATCAAGAAGCACCTCTTAGAGAAGGTGGCTTCTCTGTACGTCCTAAAAATCGAGAGGAGGAAGTCTGGTTGGTGGAGGGGGAGGTCCGGGCCAGCATGGGGACCGGAAACTGCCCATCAGGGAATTCCTCAATTCCTCAATTTTGTTATTTTGTCAGCGCAAACTGGAGACACATTTTGTCTCTTTTTGGTTTTTTTGGGTTTTTTTTTATTATTTAGAGATGGGGAGGGGCGGAGGGAGAGAGAGAATCTTAAGCAGACTCCACGCCCAGTGCAAGCCCAAGGCAGGGCTCGATCTCAGGACCCTGAGATCATGGACCTGAGCCAAAATCAAAAGAAGGGGGTTAACTGCCTGAGCACATCCTTCAAGATCAAGCAGACACTGTTTTGGACACAAGAGTTGCTGATGAGATCTTGACAGAGTGTGGAAAGGGATGAAGCCAAAGATGTTTGCAGATGGGTTTCCTCAAAGCAGGAATATCTTCATTATTTTCTTCACTATAGGTGTAGTACAGGCTTATTGTACAAGACAAAACAAACAAAAACTCAGTAAATACAGAAGAGTATAAAGCAGAAAGTAAAAACATTCCACCCTACTCCCTCGATACAACTTTCTTGCCTCCCTCTTACAAGGACTCTGTGGTTACACTGGGTCCACTTAGATAATTCAGCTAGTCTCCCCATGTCAAGATCGTTAACTTAATCACAGCTGCTAAGCCCCTTCTGCCCTGTAAACTAACATATTCGCAGGTGCTAAGGATTTGAATGGGAACATCTTTGGGGGCCATTATTCCGCCTATCGCGCCTACCTTCCCTTGGACAGGTCAGATTTTCTCCACGGTTAGGGCAATATACAGAATTAGCGGAGAGCCCAGACCCTGGGGCCAAAATCCTAGCTCTGCCCATCTGAATTTCAGTAGATGCCACATTCACCCCCACAGAGGCCATACGGATTTCCCCTGCCACGGACAATGTGCGAGAGTGGCTGTTGGATCCACACTGGGTCCTGCCCCTCTCCGTCTTTGGACAGAAAGTGTGAAGGCAGACCTCCAGCCCCTCTTGTAAAGCAAGTCTCACACGGAAAATGTCACAGCAAGTTCCAGCTTGCCCACATCACCCTGACCCTGCCAAACGAGAGACCAACTCTGCCAGCCAGGGCAAATAAATAACAGACATTTATTACAGAGTTGCTCTTTCCCTGGTTCCGATGGTGTTATCAGAAGAGCGGGGAAGCTCTGATAGAGCCTAGCAGGGCCGCCTGCCCTGCCTGGAAACCGGAAACTGCCCACCAGGGAATTCCTCAATTTTGTTATTTTGTCAGCGCAAACTGGAGACACATTCTGTCTCTTTTTGGTTTTTTGGTTTTTTGGGGTTTTTTTATTATTTAGAGATGGGGAGGGGCGGAGGGAGAGAGAGAATCTTAAGCAGACTCCACGCCCAGTGCAAGCCCAAGGCAGGGCTCGATCTCAGGACCCTGAGATCATGGACCTGAGCCAAAATCAAAAGAAGGGGGTTAACTGACTGAGCCCCCCAGGCGCCCCGACATTTTGTCCCCTTTCAATGCTTGGGTTGCCCTAGTAGGACTGGCCCACGGGGTCTGCTGGGATGGACACTGTCTGCTCAGCACTCAGGGCCTTTCTGTCCCTCGGCTGCCCAGAGCACTGTCAGAGTCATCGCCTAAACCCTGTGGTGTGCAGACTTCTCCTCTAATGGGAGGCTCTCCCGGTCCCACTCAGCAAGCCTTAATTGATGGCAGCTACTGTTAGATAGTCTGATGCTCTTACTGTGGAAAGAAAAGCAACTTGTCATCGGAGACCACTTGGAAGGAGCCTAGCAGGAAGAGACCGGGGCGGTAACTGTGCCTTCCAGGTGCGACCCGTGTGAAAAGGAGAAGAATGGCAGTAAGGACTCATGGGCTCAGGGGAGGTCTCGGAGAAGAGCCGGTACCCAAGAGAGCAGGGCAGAGTGTTCTGGTGCTTACCCAAAGGCAGTGAGTATTTGTTGAATGAGTGAGGGAAGGAAGGAAGGAGGGAAGGAAGGAAGGAAGGAAGGCAGGAAGGAAGGAAGGAAGGAGGGAAGGAGGGAAGGAAGGAAGAATGAAAGGGGGGAAAAAAAGAATGAAATTATCAAAACCAAACAAAGAAGCTCTTCCAAACCAAGCCACTGCCCGCTTCTGCTCAGAGCAGCATCGTGGTCCCCCACACACACACACCCCTGGGGACATGGATGGGTTGACAGTGGCTGTTTGTGGAAATACAAGACTGCATTTGAGATTCATCTCCTCCCTGTAAAGTGCATCGTCAAGTTGCCCTTTTACAGACGATAATACTGGATTCCCAAGTTCAGTGATTTTTTTGTACAATAAAATGGCAGAGCCAGGGTTTGAAGCCCAGGCTGTTTCCAAGACAAGCCGTTCCCCCTAGCATGAGACAATTCAGATGTGAAAAAATGAGGTATACTGTTGAACAAAAATACCAGGATAAAAAGACCAAAGATTGATGGAAGGATGGTAAAGTAAATAGGATCAGAGTCCCTCCCCCCACTTCCCACCCTGCCCCCCTGGGGGCTCATATCACTTCTCCCTGCCCTGGAGGTCTAGGTGGTGGGCATGTCTAACAGAACCAGCCATGGCCCAGGGGACTGGGTGGCCAATGCACGGTCATTCTGCAGCATGCCTTTGTGAAACCTGAGCTTCCCTGAACTTCCCCGAGCCCCTTCTTCAACTGATGATTAGCTACTTGAGGTCTTTGTGTGTGTTGTTTTACATTGAGGGTCACACATAGACTCAAATTACCTACTTTAAAATCCGTGCTCACTCAGAGTAAATAAAAACACAGCATATGAATTCATTGGCCTATATGCCAATCTTAATGGTATTTGGAACAATTTTTTTATGGGAAGAAATCCCAAGTTTGTGGTCAGTTTCTGCTTTTTATTTTTTTATACCATGATTTTTTTGTAACTGTGAATTCTAACCATTAATATGAGACTCCTAGATGCATATATTGTGATTGCACAGAAACCATGCTATCTCAAGAAACATTCATACGTTTCATTTTTTTAAAGATTTTACTTATTTTAGAGAGAGATAGAGAGCAAGTGGGGGAGGGGCAAAGGGAGAGGGAGAGAGAGAATCTCAAGCAGACTCCACACTGAGCGTGGAGCCCAGAGTGGGGCTCGACTCCACAGCCCTGCGATCATGACCTGAGCTGAAATCAAGTGTCAGACGCTTAACAGGCGCCCCCATCATTTTAATTCAACTATGCTCAGATAAAATAACAGGGAAGTTAATTTGCCATAGAAGGCCTTTTCCTTAGGGATCAGCAATAATAGCAACAGAATAGTAACAACAGAAAACTCCCTTTACTGAGTACCTCTTACTGTGTGCTAAACCCAAGTATTATCTCCTTTCATGATGACACCAACCCCGTGAGAAATTCCTATCACCTCTATTGAGCAGGTGAGAAAGTGGAGGCTTAGAATGGGGGCCACCAAGCTCCTAAGTGGTGGAGTCTGGATTTGAACCCAGAGCTGCCGACTGTAAGCTCCTACTTGTAACCAGGGTGCTGAGCTAGCTGGTGAAACATGGATTTCCAGGAGATTTATACCAGAAAGCAGTCTTCCCTGTAATGAAAAGTGCACCTACTAAGTCTTGTTCCCTTCTTTTTGTAGCTCTGTTCACGGCCTACCTTGGAGTCAGCCTGTCCCACGTGATGGCTGTGGTGAGTTGGCTTTAATCTCGCTTTATCATCAGCATGGTTGATCCGTGTTCAGTGATGTGGAAACCCTCCTGGGGTCCCCCTGGTGGTGTTCCAGCAGGAGCCAGGGCTGCGGTCACCACGATCTTCCCGTCTCCTGGACCTGCCTGTTCACACACCTGCTAACATCATAGTAAATTTTAGTCCAAACTACAATCACTGGGCTTGCTAAAAAAATACCAGATTAAAAAATAATAATAATAAAAATACCAGATTGCATAATTTAAAGAAGTGAAAGGCTGTATAACATAATTATCAAGTTCCTACTCTAACTCTGAGGATCAGGAACTGACTTTAGAATATCTTCTACTTGAACAGAAAGCCAAAACCAGGTAGTGGTTGAGAAATCAAGAAAGGGAGGAAAAGGATAATTGCCTACAGACCCAAATGGTTTGGGTTTTGTTTTTAATTGAGCCATTCGTTGTTCATACCCCTTGTCTTTTTTTAAACCCCTCGTCAGTCGTAAGACGTACTCAGACCCATGTCCTAGCTGAATTATTTAATAGGCAAAATCGTTGCCTGTTTAGTGCCTCCTTCCTTTTTAGCACTGTCTTGCCCTTGACCTTCTCCAGAACTGCATGAGTTGCCAAGAACAGCCCAGAGGAAGGACCTCCCCTCCAAGAGCTTAGAGTCTATTTGGGAACTGGAACGAAAGGAAGGGAAGTCCAAGACTGGTCTGGGTGGGAGTCAGGAGGAGAGAGCTCACCACAGACCAAACCAATCAAGGAGGGCCCTGTGGGTGTGGTGAGGGGTCAGGAGCCCCTGGTAGCTTGCGGAGTGACACCTCTGGCTGCCTGGGCTCATCTCCGCACACGTGGTGTAGGAAGCCTGGCTGGATGAGAGGAGGGAAAGATGCGCAAGGTGGACGTGCCACTGACCACCGGAGGAATGGACGGCGACGTTTCGCCTGCTAAATGCAGTCCGACTGGGCCCTTGGACTCAGTCCCGGTGGGCAGAAGCCGAGTCCAGATCGGCAGCCCAGGGACGCATCCCCCTGGGCTGAATGAGAATAGGATGAAGGGTGGTGCTCTGTGACGGGATCTCAAAGGAGCATGTGGTTTGTGTCTTCCTCTTCAGGCGGGATTGCCGGCTTGTACCTGGCCCTTCTGTTTGGCCACACTACTGTTCCTCTTGGTGACCACGAAAAATGCCAACATCTACAGGATGCCCCTCAGCAAAGTCACTTATCCTGAAGAAAACCGCATCTTCTACCTCCAAGCCAAGAAAAAAAGGATGGTTGAAAGCCCTTTGTGAGGGCAAGCCCCACCCACAGCCCAGGTCCCAAGGGGGGACTGACCGACTGCCCCAGGTGACTCCCAGGGTCTCGGCAAACTGCTGTTTTTCATTAGCAACAACATTCACACTGACCCATTGGCAATCTGCTCTTAGGCTCATCTCTGTGGCTTTCTTTTAGACTCCAGGAACACCCCCAAACATGTGAGAGACGCGTCCAGATGGTCTGCCCTGGTGGGGCGCTGGTGCTAGACATGTAATCTATTCATAAAGTCAAACGCTCCAACGGGAAGAAGATGTGAGACCAGAGCTTGTTATTTATTGATATTCTTGGTGTTTGGTTGGCTACATGATGTTAACAGTATTAAAAATTAAGCTCTACAAACCAACGAAGGCTTCAGTGAATGGAATTCATGGTCACAAAATCAAAGTCAACCCAAAATTCTTCGATAAGCAGTTTGACTTGTTTAAAATCAAGGGACAGCTGTGGTGCCCACAGCTCATTCTCCAGCTCCTGGGCAGAAGGGCCTGGATGCTGCCCTGTGTGTGTGCAGCGTTCTCCTACAAGGAGATGGTTGATTCTTTCCCGCTGACACAGCTCTAGGAGGGAGAAAGGGGTTTTATCAGTCAAAATTATTTTGTAGTGTTATTTTTCTTAGACATCGTAAAGGATGTTTTAGGTAAAGTTCATGATCTTTTTCTTATGAGAATGGATTTGTTTTTTCAATGAGGTAAAATAAGAGAAGTTCCTGGCCTCATCAGTTCCTAGATATTAACGAAAAGTTACATTTTTATAAAATACTTGGCATAGCCATTTTTACTTTAATCCCCAAGTTGATTTCGTAAATGCCAGGAATGCATAGAACCAAGTCATCAACATCCAAGGCCCTTTAAAACCACATTTGCAATTCATCTGAGGATGTCTTATATCTTATAAAGACTGAAAGTGAAGGTCAGATTGTTTCTGGGTGCTTGGAAATTGTTGAGTTTCTTACTTAAAAAAAAAAAAAAAAATCATTATTTTCTGCAGGCTCACAATATCCTCACTCAGAAACCTGACAAGACATACCGGTAAAGGGTTCTCCTGTTTTGTTTTGGTTTGGTTTTTTGTTTGTTTTAATCTTAAAGTTATCAGTCCTATAAACATTCTATATACCCAAACATGCTGAGGATGCCGTGGAAAGTTCCGCTCACTACCTTCTACTTGAGTCTCTATCAGTTCAGTATTTTGGAGGATTCAAAAAGAGAAATCGTGAAAGCCTAAAGGCTTTTTTTCCCCTTTGGGCTTCCAGCGCTCAGTGCAAAACACACAGACGCTTAACCGACTGAGCCACCCAGGCGCCCCAAAGGAAACCTACAAATACCTGGGGAGAAGTCCACTTCTTCCTTTTCTCGGGAACACAAACATTGTTCCAATTTAACAACCCTGTAACCAAAGCCTTCTGAAGCCCTGAATTTGCAACTGTCATAGAGTCATGTGCATTCCTGTGGAAAAACTAAATTTTCATTGTTCGGACAGAGATCTCCCTTGTTAGGGAATTTGTGAAATAAGATTTGGGAGGGGGGGTCGGGGGTAGGACACAAAAAAGCAAGCAGAACCAAAGATAACCAGGAGTGAAGAACCTGGGCCGTGGTTGAGCGAACCAGAGCTTCTAACGTGTCTTCAGGCCCATCTTCACGAGGAGCTCTAGAGTGTTCTCTGTGCCTTCACCTGGTGGGCTCACAGAGACGTGTAGATAGGAACATTCTAGAGCCTTGTACATTGTCTAATTTAAATGGTGTTAATTTTCTCAAGTTATTTTTGTTACTAAGTATTATCCTGAAATGAAGTGAGTAATTTGTTAGTTTTCTTAGGGATCACTTGTATTCTTTCCTATTGTCCATATAACCAATTTCCAATTAAGAATATGAATAAAATTATACTCACAACTCAGTTTTGTGTAAATTTTGTTTAAAAGTCACATAGGCCTTTTATTGCTATCGTGGATATTAACAATCATATGCATACGTGTGTATTGCTTAGAATTGCTTATATTTTGATGTACTGGTATCCTTATTCCTTTCTTATACTGGTAACACCAGATGTGTAGTTGAGCAAACCCTGTTCAACTCAGAGGTATGGACCCATCCCGGTGGGTCTCCTCTCAAGTCCGTATCATTCTCCTCGCTAAGGGATGAGAATGGGTTACTTAGGGCAGTCACTGATGTTCAGGGCACACTCAACACTTTGAGATGAATATCCAGGCAGCTTCTATGCATGCCATAGAGGCCCCGGGCACCCCCCACCCCAGGACTGAGGCTGGGCACACCTAAGCGGTCAGCGTCCTGGGAGGAACGTTACCCCTGAGGGTGAAGCCACGCCACACTCCTCTCTCCCACCTCCCTACATCCACAGCTAGCATGTTTGAAAGAAAACATGGCAAGAATGGAAACTCACCCAAGGTTCAAAAGCAACCCAAACAAGAAATAAGAGAAGGCGACAGTAGATTAGCCCCATTGGAGTGCCCTCTGTCAGAACAAAACCTCTCCAAGGGGCGCCTGGGTGGCTCAGTCAGTTGGGTGACTGACTCCTGATTTTGGCTCAGGTTATGATCTCAGGGTTATGAGATGGAGCCCCGCCTCGGGCTACACCCAGGGTGTGGAACCTGCTTGAGATTCTCTCTCTCCTCCTTCCCAACTCCCCCCACCCCAGCTCACGCACATGTGTGCATGCTCTCTCTGTAAAACAAACAAAAAACAAACCAAAAAAATACCTTCTCCTACCTATTGTTTCAAGACAATAAATTTATGAGAGTGATCTGGTCATTAAATGTCCCCTTTGGTCTGAGGTAGAAAACAGAGAGAAGGTTTTAAGGCTTTTCAGCTAAATATTACAAGTGCTATATAAAGTTACCCATGGTACCTGATTCACATGGAATAGGTTGAGATAGGAGGTTAAGCTGACAGGAGATCAGGATTTTCCAAGGTGGCTTCTTAGAGACAAACTTGCAGGAATATTTTTGAGGTGGTTAAGTACAGCATGAGGTTTTATGCATAAGAAAGTTTTCAGCCTTCCCTTTATTCCAACAACTTCCTTCTAAAAGGCTTTTGTCTTTAGAGTAAAACCTAAAGACCTAAAGTGCTTCTTGAACCTGCACTAACACTCCCCCCCCCAATCATTAGAAGGCTTAAAGCTTCAAGGCTATAGAATGCCCTTCGCTAACACTCACCAGTACAGATCTTGAAGGAATTTAAACAAATATAGTAAATAACAGACTTTGAAAGAAGTGGATTTATTTTTTTTAAAGATTTTATTTATTTATTTGAGAAAGTCAGAGATAGTGACAGAGAGCATGAGTGGGGAGGAGAGGGAAAAGCAGGCTCCCGCCGAGCAGGGAGCCCGATGTGGGCTCGATCCCAGGACCCTGGGATCACGACCTGAGCCGAAGGCAGACGCTTAACCGACTGAGCCACCCAGGCGCCCCGATTTAAGTCCTTTAATAGTCTGCTTTCACCAGTCTGCTTTCATCTTAAAATAGAACTACAAAAGACATGTAGTAGATCAAAGCAGACATATGTGAAATCATCTAAAAGAAAAGACTGCTCCTGGGTCTGACCTTTACCTTACTAAGTGTTAAACCAGGTAGGTGTTAACCAAGTAGGTGTTAACACAGCCAGAGCAAGCTTACATCTGATGGGAGGGCAGGTCATCCACTGAAGCTTAGGAGTTGCAGGCAGACAAAGGCAGGGGTCCTTCAGCTCTGGGAGTCATGGATCAGGAACAGGTGTCAAGGGAGACCCCTGTGGTGGGAATGGGCACACTGGGAGGAATCACAGTTTAGCAAATGTAATCATTTAGATCAAGAAGCTAATGCCCCTTGTCTGAGCCTGTACTCACAAGCTATTTGACTTCCTGTGTAGATTTGCCTTCTAAGGGAAACAATGGATTTGTCCATACTTGTGAATTTCTGACCCTCGATAGTTAGATTTCTCATTGTAATTAATAATTCCATTTTTTTTAAAGATTTTATTTATTTATTTGAGAGAGAGAGAATGAGAGACAGAGAGCATGAGAGGGGGGAGGGTCAGAGGGAGAAGCAGACTCCCCACCGAGCAGGGAGCCCGATGCGGGGCTCGATCCCGGGACTCCAGGATCATGACCCGAGCCGAAGGCAGTCGCCCAACCAACTGAGCCACCCAGGCGCCCAATAATTCCATTTTGATAATAGGTTTTTGTAAAGGTTTTTGTTTTTGTTTTTTGTTTTTTACATGTCACCAAAACCCAAATCACCCCATGGTGTTTCCAACGAAGTTAAATTTCTGAGGCTACAAAGATGGGTGGGGTGGGAGGTAGTCAGGGAAGGCCTTCCCAAGGGTGTGAGGTTTAGGCCAATACCTGAAGAGTAGGCCAGAGACGGGCAGGTGGAGGAAGGTGGAGGATGGAAGGAGCAGTGTTCTTGGCAGATGGAAGCTCGTGCATAAAGGGCTTGAGACAAGGAGACTGATGGTTTCAAAAAGTGAGAGAAGACAGACATGGCTGGACCACGGTGAGTGGAAAGGACTGGAGTGGATTGGGGAAATCAGGTCGACCACTGCGGTAACACAGGAGAGAGGTAGTTGGCTCAGACTCCAGTGAGGGCAGGGAGGTGGAAAGAAGTTGATGCGTGTGAGAGACAAGAGGTGGAATCCTCAGGACTTGGTGATGGATCCATGTGGGAAGTGAGGGAGAGGGAAATGTCAAGGATGACTTCCTGAACTCTCACTTGGATTACAAGGTGGAGGGTGGTGCCACAGAGGGATGGGAGCACTGAAGAGTCACTTCTCTCATGCTATACGTCCTCCTGTCCAATCCCATCTTTCCAGAGCCTTAATCCAGACTCTTTGTCTATGGGGACTGTTCCAAAAGTATCAGTTTCAACACATCCAGGGCAAAACTCATCTTCTTCAACTACTCTGCTCTCCCCTCTGTGCTGAGTTATGGGGAAAGGTAGCACCCTCTAGCCTACTACTCAAGCCAGAAACAGTGTGCCATTTTTAGCTTCATTCTTTCACCTCTAGGCAATAGCCAAATTCTAGGGATTTTACTTCCCTGATAGCCCCCATTGGTTCATTAATTGGCAAATATTTATTGAATGACTATTTATTACCTAATGGGAATTGGGACTGCCATAGTGAACCAGATAGTCATGGCCACTGCCCTCACAAGAACTTTATGAGGTGAACCGACAAGTAAATAAGTAAAGGGAGTAGCATGGTGATGAGATGAGTAAGAGGTAGCTGGACAACAAGGTTGAAGAAAGAGTATTTCAGTGACTTCTTCCTTCTAAGAAACAGAAGATAAGAACATATCATTAAATACCAGGCATCCATACTGGTCAGCATGCTTTCGGTAGCAAGTAATAGAACAACAGTAGTTTCATTCCTAAAGCAGAAAGTTCTGTTCCAAGTTTAGTGAAGCTGCACAACAGTGTCATCAAGGACATGACGTCCTGCTATCCTCCTCAGCATTCTCAACATCCTCCAGAGACTTCCTTTTCATCCTCAAGCTTGTTGCTTCATGGTCCCAAAACAGGGGCCTTGTTACAAACATCACAAACACATCTGGAAGGAGGAGGCAACCAGAGTTGCAAGAGAGTCTTTCTTTCACGGCTCTCTCTTTTTATCAGGGAGGAAAATCTTCCCCAGAAGCTCTCCCCAGATACCTTCACTTGTGTCTTTTTGGCAGAACTGGGTCATATGGCCGTTCCTGGCTGCAAAGGAGTCTGGGAAAGCATGCATCTGGCATTGCCGGCCTCCACTGTAGCAGGTGAGCCCTGCCATACTGCAGGGAAAGCAGGAGGAACGGCTCTCGGACAAGCAGACAAACACGTGTACCATGGTGGCGTACGCAGTATACAGTACCTCTGTGCCCAGACCACCCTGCAGAGCGCTACGGGGCGGCAGACAAGGCTGTCTGTTGTGGCATTCACAAAGGAGTTTGGGACAGAGACTTAAACCGAGACCTTTGACACAGAAAGACTTTGTGGAATACTTGCTGGAATATTCCCAGAGTACTTGAGGATACCCCAGCTTCATACAAGATTTTGTAGCCTCTGACTAATGAGATTCTAAGCAAAAGGTGAGGCATCCAGTGATAATGATCAGAGCAAGGAAAGTTGAGGGTCAATTCATGCCCTCATTTGTCCTCTCCATCTAAAGAGTTGAAGCCTTTAAATCATTCGACGTCAGAAGACCGCATTGGGAATAGTTGAGTTTCAATTCAATCCCAGCTCAATGAAGCACTGAAAACAAGTGTCTGACATTTTCTGCTTCATGGTTCCTAATAAACAATGAGAAAGCCAGTTTCCTGTTTGGGTTGGGTCCATTGAATCCTAGCCCTCAGAAGCTTTGAATTATATCACAGTGACATGCAAGGACTTGAAGGGGAAGAAAGGAAGCACAGAGGAAAGTTGGCACGGTGTCAGGAAATCTGGCTCAAGTTAAGTCCCTCAGACCACAGGACACAAAGGCAGCTAGGACATGAGTCAGTGACCCAAGAGCAAGCACATCTCGGGGCAAGGAGAACAACATACAGGCAGGTCATAGGAGTGGCAAATCTAACAAGGAGGCCCTCCGACCTTCTGAGACCCCCATGTTGGCCTCTCAACAAGAGGGGAGATTTGTGGTAACAAGTAGCCACACACAGCACTTGAAATAAAGCCAGCCCCAGTTGATGTGTGTTCAAAAGTACATACTGGATTTCAAACATATAAGACCAAAAAAAAAAAAGGTAAAATATCTCAATGATTTTGTATATTAATTAAATATAGAGATGTATACTTTGTATCCATTGGGTTAAATAAGACATATTATTAAATTAATTTCATCTTTAAAAAATTTTTTAATGTGGTCACGGGAAAATTTTAAATCACATATATGACTTGCATTCGTGGTTCATATTATATGTCTGTGGGACAGTGCTTGGTTAGACAATGCCCAATCCTGGGGCTCTTAATGGTCTGCAAAGTCTCCATGACAACTCAGAAGGCACCGAGCTGTTGGAGCTCAAACTTCTAGAGAATGCATTATTCCCTGAATGAATGAATGAATGAATGGATGGGTAAGAAGCCTTTCCTCTATTACATTGTGGAGACAGAGTTAGCTAGTTCTGGAGTGTCAATTTCAGGTAAAATTTTACACCTTTTCAGGAATACCCTCTGCCCCTCGAGGATGTCATTTTTAAAAAATAATCATAACATGCCTACAGAGTAAGGAGACTGATTTTCCTGTGTGTGGTATAAAGTTATCCTGAAGGCAGTGCCTGGAAAGGAGCCTCAGAAATGCTCGGAGCTAGGGCAGCCCCACTGGGATGAGCGGGCTACCCCCCACTGTGCCCACCGGAAGCATGCAGTCTCCCAGATGTGCAAGTGCTCAACGGTCACAAGCGATGGAAACAGTGAAGCACCTGGTTATGAGGGAATAGGGAAGAGTGGGGACCATGGCAAATTGACGACTGCACACCCCACCCCACTGCCACCAAAGCATTCACATTTCAGATATTTTTAAACACTATGCTAGCCAAACAAAGCCAGTTTGGGGGCTGGATTTCTTCCAAGGGCTCCGTTTTGCAAGTTCTATGCCCAGGCACCTCTTATAAATCCTCCACAATGTTTCTCAACCAAGTGCATTCATCAGAGTTATGCATAAGGATCTTTGAAAAAAACCGTCCCACCCCATCCTGGCTTCTACAGATGACTCTTATGTGCTCTTCTACATATAAGGGACTGCAAGTTCAGAAAACTCAGAAGCCAACAGAAGCTGGATGGCTTCCTGGAGGAGGTGCGACTCTGCCCTTGTTTGACACATTTTCTCCCTGGCTCATCGGGACTCAGCTTTGGAAGCTCGTTTGGGTTCCTCCCGGGTCCCCTGACCACCACCTTTTCTAGAACCACGGCCAGGGTCCAAAGAAATGATGCTCTCAGTAAGGAGCCACGCTTTGGTGAGCCTTGAGATTAACCGCGTAGAAAGTGTACTCAGAAGGTGGTCAGGGGCAGAAGGATGTGCCTGTGGCAGAAAATCTATTATCTTTAAATGTGGATTTTAGGGGCGCCTGGGTGGCTCAGTCGTTAAGCGTCTGCCTTCGGCTCAGGTCGTGATCCCAGGGTCCTGGGATCGAGCCCCACATCGGGCTCCCTGCTCCGCGGGAAGCCTGCTTCTCCCTCTCCCACTCTCCCTGCTTGTGTTCCCTCTCTCGCTATCTCTCTCTCTGTTAAACAAATAAATAAAATCTTAATAAATAAATAAATAAATAAATAAATGTGGATTTTATATAGACACAAAAAGCCAAAAGAAGAAGGGTAACATTGTTACTCCCCAGGCCCTGCCCCCCACCCCTCGGTGACTGCACCCCTCCACTCATGTGTGAGGCAGGCTTGTGCTTCTCTTTCTTCTGGGGGCCTCCTACAATGCCCACTCCTGCCCCCCTTGCCTGCCTCTGAACTTCACATTCCTCATGGAAAGTATCCTGTCACCTGCAGCCCTGCCCCTCAGTGCCTGTCACAGGGCCCCCAAGGACTCCCAGACACAGGCATGAGGAGCCCCTTCCTCAGCATCCTGGATCTGATGGGTCAATACCCTTGCCAGACCAGTTCAAGTTTCCGAATGGCAACCTGGTGTATATTTGGCCACAAGATCCGTGCAGACAGACTTTGCATGCTTAATGCTGGTTGTAATTTACTGTAAAGCATTATTTCCTTCCAGGCTACAAGGTGGGATCTTCGGCCCCAGGACTCAGAGTTAGGTACATGCCAGGGGTGCGTGCACCTGGAGTCAGAATCCGTGCAGTCACACCTGGACCAGATCGGGCCAACACCTGCGTGATCTGAGCGATTCGGAGGTTCACAGCTGCCCACGCAACCTAAAATATCTCCCTTAACGTCTCAGTGAAAGAGCATTATATTGCGACAGCTGCAACTCGTTACGATCTCAGCTATTAGAAACCTGGTGGAAATCATTTCTCGGGCTTCTTCCCGCCTAAGAGTCAGCAAGAACAAATCGTATAGGAAAGGTATTCTAGAAAGATTCGTTTTGATGGGTGAGTCCAAGGAAGGCCGTCATCCAGAACTCGGGGAGCTGTCGTGCAAAGGAAGAGAAAGCGGAGGAGGAGGGGGGACATACAAGAGGAAGCCAAGGACAACGCACGATTAAAACCCGTTCCCTGCCGAGCACATCGCAGCGAAGAGAGAAGCCAACAGGCAAGGACCAGTCAGATGCGTCCGTGCTATTTAGAAAGCGGTTACTTGGGGCACCTGGGTGGCTCAGTCCTTAAGCATCTGTCTTCGGCTCAGGTCAGGATCCCAGGGTCCTCTCCCCCTGCATGTGTCCCCTCTCTCGCTGTGTCTCTCTCTCTGTCAAATAAATAAATAAAATCTTAAAAAAAAAAAAAAAAAAAAGAATGCGGTTTCTTCCTCTTCCCAGAATCTTGAAATCCCTGCTTGCCTGCCCTAATGGCCATCTGTTGTTTTTAATCTTCCCCACATACTTCCTACCTTTTTCTGGTAACAGCACCTCCCTTCCCTTAAGAGATCTGCTTCCCATTCATGGGGATCTCTTGGGGATGCCAACCTGGGTACCCTCCCTACTCCAAGGCACCGCCCCGTGGGGCAGCTCAGACCTGGCCAATCGTCGTACTCCACTCCCCGGGTCATAGGGATTGGCCCAAGGCATAGCCACCTGACCCAAACTGAGCCAATCAGATTCTCCCCTGCAGGAATTTGAAATCTGCACAGACATCCCGGAATAGAGGGATGAGCTGAGTCTGATGACAGTGGTGTGGAGAAAGGCCATATAACACTCAAAGCCATCTCGGCTTCTTCCCCCCCCCCCCCCCCCCCCCCCCCCCCCCGCCCCAGGCCAGGTTACTATTACTTTCATGTTGTGAGCTATCCCCATGCCGTTCCAATAAACTGGTACTTAAATGAGTTAGAATCTGTTTCTGTTGTAACCAACAGCCAAAACTGATACGGAATGTTCGAGTAACACTTAGAAGATCGAATAGGCTGAGTGGAGATGGGGGAGGTGCTAAGGGAAGACCATCCCCCCTCCCCTTGTCCTTCCCCTCACTGCCCTATCCCGGGCTGGGAATCTGATAGGCTTTGCTCCATGGGGTTAAATTATTAACTGATGTATGTTATGACCCCAACTATGTGTCCCCTGTGACTAAAGCTTTTGGAAAGGCATGGCAGCAAAATGCCAGGCTATCGGAGAGCTCTGGCTACAATTTTGGCTTAAAGTGGGATGCGTGGGCATGTGGAGATTCTCTTTTTACCTTTAGCAAATGCAACAGACACCTGGGGGTTGAATAATTGTGCTCTCTGCCTGTGCAAGTTATTAAGCTATGGTCTCACACTTTCTCCTTGGCCTGTTGGCTTCTGCTAATAGGGTGGGTCAGAGGGAGACTGGGAGGCAGGATGCAGGGAGAGAGATGTGCCACTTTTGGGAGCAGTTGCCTGTTTCTTGTCCCTGTCCCGTAACCTGACTCACCACACCCCCTGAGAGGTCCCAGCCCTAGAGGGGACCAGCCCGGAGGTCCCTTCCTCAGCTGAGTTCTGTCCCTGTACTAAAATTAATGTCCTGATAGGAAGCAGCTACTTGGGAGGATGAAGAGAAGTGGGGAAGTCTTACCCCAGGCCCTTCTCAATCACATTCTATTATAAATCACTCCTTGCCAAAAAAGCTTAGCAATTCCTGGCCATGATTAAGTGTCACTTACTGGGGAGCAGCCTGGAGACAGAAGAAGTACAGACTTTCAAGCTGGGCAGAAAGGGCCTTCGCCTCACCCTCCATGCTTTAAAATGCCCTCATCTGACCTTCCTCTGGCCATGCCCTTCCCTACATGGGCCAAGCCCATGAGACCCAGGGGATATGTCCACCTGGAGCCTGGGATCCCCTTCTAGACCTGGCTTTAAGTACCCAAGATCATGGAATGTTCTGCCCAATTGGCCAGAGCCTGCTTCTGCGGCCTGTGAGGGCCCCTTCCCTGAGTCATTCCTCTGGGGGCCCTCTGTGCTTCCAGGTTACACACCCCTGGGCCCCTGGTACTGCTACAAGACAGCTGATGGAGGTGGGGGTGACCAGAGCTTGGATGGGCCCCCTGAGTTATCCCTGTGCGAGCAGGAGGCCCAGTCGTGTAGGACAGAGCTGAGTGGGAAGAAAAGGGGGGGCGGGGTCAACAAAAGGCCTCTCTTTGGGCTCTTGCCCCAGCCCCATAAATGTTAGGGGCGGGGGTGCTGACAGGAAGAAAATCAGCTCTGCTCCCTGGATCTCAGCCATGAGGCTGAGGGCTGAGGGGATGAACTAAGAGGCAGAACTGCAAGGCTGGGATCCAGATTCAAACATCATGATTTAACTGCCAATAAAGCTCCCCCAGATGGAATCAGTGAGTTTTGTTAAGCTTTACTGACAGAGACACTCTAAGCTGGACACGCAGGAGCTTATGATTATATCAACCCCAAGGCACACCCAGGCCCCAAAGCCCATGGCAGGGCCCAGCCCCAGCAGGCAAGTCTTGCCCGGTGCCCCTCAGGTGTGGCCCAGGTGAGCCCGGGATGGAGGATCCAGCAAGCAGATCCCAGGGAAGCCACAGTGGCCAACCAAGGACTCAGCCGTTGGCTCACCTGGGGCAGTGACTCAGCATACGTGTCTGCCTGCTTATTCACTGTTCCTGACCAGCAGGACATGCATCCTCTGGCCCGGTGTCCATCATCTCCTGTTCCCTTTTCCCTTCTTTAAATGGAAGCCTCTATTGTTATTCTGGCCCTCCCCCCAAAAAATTATATACCAGGTGAGTTGTGGGTGGCACATTTATCTTTTTGCGAGGTCGTGCAGAGCACATCCAGCCCTGAGGGGGAGGGGTATTCAATAGACTTCCGGTTGTCTCCCGGGGGGGGGGGGGGGGGGGGAGGAGGTATGAGCAATGTGGTATTATCTTAAGCAGGAACATTTTTGAAATTGTGTATATGGGAAGAAGAGGGTGTGTGAGCTGGGCAGCAAAGTAACTCTTATCTTTGTTCAGTCTACACCCACCTCCCACCCCTGACACTTCCGGTCACAGACCTTGAACCCCTGACTGCACAGAGAGGCCCCGGAGCCAGGTTAGAACAATCATTGCCCTTTGCCACAGTGATTGATTCAGGAAGGTCCTATGACAACAGCTGCCAATTTCAATTCTTCTGGCCGGAGCTGGTAGAAAAGAACTCTTTTCCTTCTTGGTAACTCAGGAAACTGTGAGTCCAAGGCTAGAATGTGAGTACGAGGCTGTCAGTGGTCATGTTCCCCTCTGTGTGGAGAGAGACCATCTGAAGCTGGAGAGAATGAGGCAACGGGGGGTGTGTGTGTTCTAGAAGGCCAAAGTGTCTGGGTCTGGTCCCTGAAGTGACCATAAATTCCAATTCCTGTGTGTCTTCCTCACCTTTTGATTCTCTGGGCTTGCTCACCTTTTCTGCTTAAGCTAGTATAGAATGTACAATTATCTCTTTCACCTCAAAGTCCCAACAATTCAACCAATTCTGAACATTTGAGCAGAACATTTCTAACCATGGCCCTTTACAATACTTTCTGGACTAATCCAGATAAGAGATGATGGACAGAATGGCATTGGAAAGGAGAAAAGGAAGAGACTCTAAAGAACTTTGGGAGATAGAATTAGGACTTAGTGGTTCACTTCACGTGGGGAATAAGATGAAGGGTATAGTCAAGGATGGCCATCTTGGGCGCCTGAGTGGTGGTGACAGTCACTGAGAAGTAAAATAGAAAAGAAGCGAGGTTGCAGGCTTTGGAGCAGAGGAATCCAAGTAGAGGCTCTCGGGAGGCCATTGACCACACTGGTCTGGGGTTTAGCAAAGTACCTTGGGCTACCGATGATAATTCAAACCATGAGTTAATAAAATGACCCAGGACAGCCTAGGGAGTGAGAAGATGAACACAGGACCCCAGAGAAAGTCCACTGTTCAGCTGCAATAGAAGGGCATGAGAAAGGCTGAGAAGGAGTAGCCAGACAGGCAGGAGGAAAACCGGGGGGGCGGGGGTGCCACAGACTCCAAAGGAAGGACAGATTTCAAAAAGAAGGGAGTGTTAGTGGTGGCCGCTCTTCTGAGACATCGCCCATGAGAGCCCACACTTAGGAGGTCCCTGACGACCTCGGGAGGCAGAGCCTGGCATGGTGGAGCAGAAGCTGGGGAGTCTGGATTCAGGAGAGAACAGGAAGTAGGAAGTGGAGACAAAGTCAGGAAAATTTTGCTAATCTGTACAGTTTTAAAAAGAGGACAGCAACCAGAGCTGAATAGGAGATGGGAGGGAGGCTATTTTAAATGTGGGAGACATTGGGACCATTTAAGTGACTTCAGTGTTATTGCGTATGCATATGTGATCTCATCTGAACCCTCCAATAGCCCCCTGAGGAAGTTTTCCCATTCTACAGACGTGGAAACCGGTCCTTGGACCACATGAGTATTGGAAGTCCTGGGGAATCGGTGGTAGAGTCTGGAAGAGGAGACCCAGCCACCCCTTCCTTCCCTCGACACACCCGCTGTCACCCCCTCATACCACCGGCCCTGAGGTTGAGAAAGGCCACACCTTCACCAGGTCACACAGGCAGTAAGTGACAGCATCTGGATTCGAACTTGCATCTATAGATGTTGAGGTGTCGTGCTCACCACTTCCAGGGAGCCTTCCCCACAGCTCCCGGGCCTTCTCCTGCACCCTCTCAAGCCCCATGTGGCCCCATCCCCACCAGGGTCCAAAGCCCCACAGCAGTGCGAGACAATGTGTCTGGGGGATGGGAGGCTGGCGGAGAACATACCAGCTCCTTCCCTTTTACTCAATGGTAAGTAAGGGAAAAGATGGCTTTTATATTAAAAATATAGAGACATTGTGGGCGCCTGGGTGGCTCAGTTGGTTAAGCGACTGCCTTCAGCTCAGGTCATGATCCTGGAGTCCCTGGATCGAGTCCTGCATTGGGCTCCCTGCTCAGCGGTGAGTCTGCTTCTCCCTCTGACCCTCCTCCCTCTCATGCTCTCTGTCTCTCATTCTCTCTCTCTCAAATAAATAAATAAATAAATCTTTAAAAAAAAAATAGAGAGAGACATTGTTATGCAGAACACAGAATCACATGAATTCCTAAGATGAAACATGAAATTCCCATGAAATGTCTTGCTTGCAGTTGCCAGTTTGGACTCCAACCCGCTCCTATTTAGAATATTTCAGAAGAAAACTATGAAACACAACAGGCCAACAGGGATGAAGGGCTTAGTATGGAATTTCAGAATTTTCAGCCTGTCCCACTCACCTTCCAGGCTCAGCTAACCCTATGGCTTCACAAGAACCTTGCTTGATGCCCCCTGTACCTCCCCTCAACTCTCCCCCCATCTGCCTTGGTTCCCCTGCAGCCTGGAATGGCCTCCTCCTCCTCATTTACTAGAAGCATGCTCATCTTCCAGGAAGTCCTCCAGGACTGCAGTGTCTCCCCTCAGCTAAGCTCCTGAATTAAGTCAGCATGTTCACAGCTACGGGGCATGGTTGCATTATCCATCTACGGTGTGGGGTTTGTCTCACTAAGCATCTTGAGAGGACAGGCTACATCTGCTACATCTCTGTGCCCACACATGGAGCAAGATACCGTACTGTTCCCAGAGAAGTAAAAGCACCAACAGCCACACCAGCATAGACTTAATGAAGACTCATATCTATGATCTCCTTTGAACCACATAATAGCCCCACGAGGAAGTTTTCCCATTCTACCGATGTGATGACTGACCGGGAGAGGCTAAGGGGTTCTCCCAAGGCCATGTAGGTAGAAGTGACAGCACCATTCTCAGGCCAGAATCTTGCTCTCAGCCACCATGAGAAGCAGGTGCTCAACAAATATTTATTGGCTTTTTCTTTTTCTTCTTCTGCCTCTTAAAATGTTAGCAGAGTACCATCAGGAGATCTTCATCGACTCTATTCGGAACAGAAGAATCACCTAGCAAAGCCCCTCCCTCATTCCTGACCCACAGAATCATTAGATACAATAAAATGGTTGTTGACGTAGAAAACTAAGTTTTGGAGTAGTTTCCTAGACAGCAACAGGAAGCTGGGACACCCTCACGAGGTCTCAAAGAGCATCTTCCTCAGAGATGGCATTTTGCCCTTTTTGGTAGGCGTATCACAGCGTATCAGGCAAAGTGTGTGTTGAATGCCCTCCCAGCTCCCCGTAGGTGCCCTGTCCCAATACCCAGTGCTTCTCAAGGTCCTCTGCCACACCCAAAGTTCCCCCCAAAGCCCTCCCACCCCCAAGATGTCCCAAACCTCAGAATACTTCCCAGCTCTCCTGCCATCCTTCCACTCACCTGTGTTCACATGTGTTCCCATTTTTTTTTTTTTAAGATTTTATTTATTTGACAGAGAGAGACACAGAGAGAGAGGGAACACAAGCAGGGGGAGTGGGAGAGGGAGAAGCAGGCTTCCGGCTGAGCAGGGAGCCTGATGCGGGGCTCAATCCCAGGACTCTGGGATCATGACCTGAGCCAAAGGCAGACGCTTAACGACTGAGCCACCCGGGCGCCTCTGTGTTCCTATTTTAAAGGAAGGATTTGGTAAACACAAAGAAACTCCAAGGTGAAGACTAGAAAGAGACCAACTAAAACAGCATCTCTGGGTGAGGCTTGGGAGAGAGAACCTGAGCATTCAGCAGCCCCCCTGGTATTTCTTCTCTATCTCACACCCATAGCCTCCTCCACGAACCAGATGAAGACCATCAACTTCACACCAGATGTGGGAAGATGCCTCCCATCTGCCCCCTCTCCAGCAGTAGGGTCTCATGATTACTTGCTACCTTTTTTTTTTTTTTTAATTTATTTGAGAGAGAGTGTGTGTGTGCACATGTGTGTGTGCTCTCGAATGGGAGAGGGCAAGAGGGAAGGGGAAGAGAGAATCTTCAAGCAGACTCCCCACTGAGCGCGGAGCCTGTCCTGGGGTTCGATCCCCCCACCTTGAGATCATGACCTGAGCTGAAATCAAGAGTCAGACGCTTAACTGACTGAGCCACCCAGGCGCCCCAATACTTGCTACCTGTTAAATCTAAAAATGACTTGATACTTTGTTTTCTTTGGAGCTATGGTATTACAGATTTCCTTCTCTTTTCAGGGAGAAAAGGTGTGTTAGGACCAAAAAACATAAGCATATGTAAGTTTTTTTCAGAGCCTCTCATAAACATCAGTCCTCCACTGGGAATCCTTTCTTCCGCTCTGCTCACCTCATCCCATCCTTCTCTTCCCACGCTGCTCGCATTATTAACCAAGAACCCACCGAAACTGGGATTGCCTTCAGCCCTGCCCAACTGCTTTGAATAAGCTATTAACCATATCCAAACAGGCCCTCTTAATAAAAAAAGATCACCCTGGAAGATAAATGTCATTCTCCTGTTATACGGCTGTCCATAAAACTCCAGACAGCTCCCTATTCCCGGGTTCAGAGCGCCTGCCCCTGCCCAGGGCATGTGCCATTTTCCCAATGGCTCCGAGAGAAGCAGAAAACCAGAGTCCACAGAACTGCGTTACTCTGTTTTGTCCTAAGTCGGACGCAGCACATGCTGTGGCCTTACCAGGTGGCTGGTCACCTGAAACATAAAGGTCTTCATAAAGACCCTACAGCTGGAGGAGAACAAGTTCCACCTGCCAACACACCACCTAGAGGAGCTCCCCCACCCCCACCCCCGCAGGCCAGGCCATTCCTCATCCCACTGCCCCCCCCCAAGTCACTCCCAACCTGGAAAGGCCCCTCTCCCTCCGTCTACCCCTCCAAAGTCCACTTCCAGTGCCCCCTCCTCCCTGAAGCCTCTGCGGACCACGCAAGGGACCTTTCTTGACACCCACGCTGCAGATGGCAACATGGGTCCAGCTCGTATCAGTTCTGGAGGCACCTCCAAACCGGGGGAGTAGAGTGGTTTGTGAACGCGGCCTGCGGTGCTGGGTGCTGGTCTCCCCAGCCTTACCTTTAAGTTCCCGGAGGGCAGAAAGTGTGCGCCTCCCGTGTTTGCATGCCCCACGATGTCTAGCAAAGGTCAAGGTGAATGGCAGACCCATGATACATGCTTTCTAAAGAAATGGAAGGGAACGGGCGCCACAGGGCTGCGTCCTTTGTTGGTGATGGACCCAACACTGTTCGTTGCCCTCAGTAAGCCCGCGGTGGGCTGCAGAGAGCCCGACACCGAGCCGCGTTCCAGGCTCCAGGACTCCGAGAACTCAGCCAGCAGGAGGGAGCCCTCTTGGGAAGCAGGCTGTACTGGGGTGGGGGGGAAGTGGTGGACCCTGAGCTTGAGAACCCCGAGGGGGCGGGACGGCCGCGCTGCCGGTGGCCGGTGCCCATCACCACCCCAGCCCCTCGGGAAGGTCCCTTCCGCGGCCGGGGACTCGAGGGCGCCGTGCTCGGGCGGCCCGTCGCTGCGGGGATCGGCGGCCTAGGGGACCGGACTGTCGCCCGCGGGGCTGCGCTTCTCCCCCGCCAGGGGGCCGCGGTCCGCAGAGCCCGGCTCCCTGGACCGAGATGGGCCGATCCCACTGCCGGGTCGGGAGCCGCCGCGGTGCCTGCCGGAAAATCCGCGATTGAACCTGCGGTTAAAACGTTGGGGTCTTGAAAAGTTGGGTTGTGGTGTAAATCGGAACACGCGATCTCTCTGCCTTACAGGTGGCTGAAAGGGGAGCGAGCGCTGTGAGGGGAGGTTCCTGCGGGGGAGGGAGGATGGGAGGGAGGGAGAGAGGTTGGAAGGGAGGACAGGCTGTCCAAGATCCAAGAAGGGAGGGACTCCGCTGGGAGGAGGTCAGAGTTCCTGTTGTTGGACTAGTTCGCCTTAGGCAGCTGTGTGACCTGGGCTGATGCGCTTCCCCTCCAGGTCTCAGCTGCGAGAAAAAAAGGTTGGGTTACAGCAGTGGTTCTCCCAGTGGTCCCCAGACCAGCGATAGCAGCATCACCTGGGAACTTGTCAGAAATGCAAATTCTCCCCCCCAACCATGCCCCCCCCAAATAGGAAGCTCAAAGGTGAGCCCAGCAGGGTGTCTTTGAGCGAGCTCTCCAAGAGATTCTGATTCATGCTGGAGTTTCAGAACTGCTGGATGACATGATCTAGACAGTGTCTTGGAGAGAAGAGGGCGCATACTTAGAGCTGTGCATGAGGCCACACGAGGCCCTCACTAATGTGGTCCTCATGTAACTCTCAGGCTCTCGAGTCAACAGGCCTCCTCCTCTGCATAAAACGGCCAAAACTTTCCTTAAGAAGAGTTGCTCTTTGAATCCTACTTAAAGCCATGGGATTTCAAAAACAGTCCTTTACACAGACTGTCCCCTCTTTTGAAATAGCTCTTTTCTTCCACTGACTGCCTCCTATTTGTCCCTCAGAACTTGTTTCAGTGGTCACCTCTTCCAGGAAGGCCTCCTAGTATCTCTCTTCTCATGTCAGGTGTCTCCCCTCGGTGCTCTTTTGGCACTTTATAAATATCTCTGTTATATCACTTGCCACCTTTACCTGGTCCCTCACCAGACTGAGTGAGGTGTGGGCAGAAACGGTTTTATTTCTGCACATCCAGAGCCTGACACAATGCCAGTCTTAGCAGACGTCCTCGGTAAACATCACTGCAGAAGTGAGCGAAGGGAAGACTTGAGTCCTGGTGCCAGCGACCCAAGGGCTCAGACAATGAGTTTTGATTCTCATTAACCTCTAACCATTGATAGTTCCGTCCCCCTGCTTGTTTTTTTAAAACATATAATGTATTATTTATTTCAGGGGTACAGGTCTCTGATTCACCAGTCTTACACAATTCACTACTGGATATTTACCCCAAAGATACAAATGTAGTGATCCGAAGGGGCACATGCACCATCCTCCTGTTATAAATACCCAATGGCTGCTCGATCCTCAGTGCTCATTACTGTTAGTAATTCTCTACAGCATATTACATGATCCAAGCTCTTTCATATCTACTAGCCCACTTGAGCTTCTCAGCAATCTGGTGAAATAGGTTAGACCAGATATTGTTTTAATCATTTTAACAGCTGAGAAGATGAGTCACAGATATTAAATGGCTTTTCACGGTTACAGATTTCTGTAAAAATTATTTATTTCGTGTCTCCCCTGTGCAAGGCACTGTGATAGACACAACTGAAGACATGATCCTTGTCCTTCAGAAACCTATATTCTAGGAAAATTAAAACTTATCCTCCAAATAAACCACAGTATAAAGAGTGTATAATAAATCCAACCTTGAGTGCATCAGTCTCTTAAGGCGCTAGGACTTTGGTGGACAGAGGAATCAGGGAAGCTAGGGGGGACATCATTGTGGCAGGTGCAAAAATCACATGAAGACTGGCTAGCTAATGCCCTCTGCGCAAACATAGCCCTAAATGCCAAGCTCACCTCTCTGGATTTCTGCCTTCTAGATTTTGGTTTGCTAATCCCTCACAGTTCTATTTGATTTTTGATATTATAGAGAAAAAAATTTTTTAAACATTTTTTCAGATTGTTTCAGTAGTTTTCAGAAGGAAGGTTAGCCCAGAGTAGCTGGACTGCCTCTACTAGAAGCAGAAGTCCGATATGGGGTCTGGATAGAGATAAAGGTCAGAATTTTCGAGCAGTGGAGGGACGTGAGTAGAGAAATGAATCAGGAAGTGGGGTATGGGGTTGCTTGAGGGAGCAGTTGCAGGGGCCACTAGAAGGGTGACAACAGAAGAAAAGGGATTCCTTTTATTGGTGTCCTTCCCTTGCTCCAGCCAACATAAAGAATGAAAGAGTTTATTGGGTTAATTCTCATATTGGTCCTTCTAAGCCTACTTAAACCCATGGGATTTCAAAAACAGGCAGCATTGTCTGACTTACTTAATTGCTTCCTTTTTGGGGAGCCATCAATTCCAATTGCCACCTCTGTCCAGAGGAAAGGGAAGCCTAAGCCACAGACAGACTCACCCCAGTCCAGGAGCAGCGAACCATTGTCGCTGCTCTCCAGGGGCCACCTCGAGGGGCCTGGCCAGGCAGTGGGCGAGCTCAGGGACGGGAGCCTGCACCAGCCCCAGGCACAAGACCAGTCAAGGTGCGGGGCTCTGTGTGTGGGCCTCTGGCTGCCCGCCTTCCCTGGCTCTAGGCGCTGAGCCCTCACTGAGGGAAGGGCCCAGAAAACCTTCAAGAAGCCGGCCCTGACATTGCTGTCTTATGTGAGAGAAAGAAACCACTATTTGTTCAAGCTATTGTGGTGAGGTTTTCTATCCTTTGCAAATGAAACCCCCTTAACTGAGATAGGGAGATTTCAAATGCCGGGGCCCCACATCAGAGTAAAATCATCTCCGGCACTGGAGTGAAAACACAATCAAACAGCAAATGTTTATTGAACCTTCTGTGAGCCCAGCCCTGAGCTAGTTGGCTCTGTGGCAATATCACCAAGGTAGCAGGCCTTGAAGGCCCTCACACCTAACTGAGCGATATAATTAATACAAACGATATCTCACTATCAAATATTAGAAAAGTCTTTAAGATAATAGTTTTTGACATCTTTTTTCCCTCCATGGTACCCTCCCGACAAAACACCAGACAGAAACTCAGTGTATAAAACATACAATCTGCTTCTTTTAAAGAGAATGGGTACCTAGAAACCTATCCAATTGGCCCCTCTGTATCTTCTGTGATGGATGGTTGGAAATTTCCGACCTAGCACTGCACTGGATTTGAGAGTTGAGGAAGCTGGGTCTCCCTGGCGGATGAAAGCAGCTCGTTCTTGGAGAGGCCATAGGCTTGCCACGGTGCCTGAATGAAATCTTCAGCTCCGGGACCATCGTCAGGACTGTCTTCTTGCAGAGATCGGGGGGGGGGGGGGGAAGGTTTCATGTCGAATGGCCTTGCAGCAGCAAGACCTGGCATGGGAGCCCAAAGGGAAGGGGAATCCAGATGAGCCACAGCAGCTAAAGCAAGCTTCATGGAGGAGGACCTGAGTAAGGTTATGAAATATGGATAAAGTCAAAATGGATCGGTGGTTCCATTGCCCCCATCAGATATCTGGCAATGTCTCAACACATTTTTGGATGTCACAATTCAGGAGGGGCCGTGGCAGCTAGTGGGTAGGGGCCAGGGATGCTGCTAAAAGTTTTACAATGCACAGAACAGTCACCACAACAAAGAAATCCCCATCCCCAAATGCCACCTGTGCTGAGGCTGGGAACGCCTGGAATAGATGGGGAGAAGGGGAGAGCGGGTCAGGCAAGGGGTGGTGTGAGCCAACGCACAGATGCAGAATGGGCTATAAGGGACTTGAGAACAGAGACCACCCTCTTCTCTGTACCCCCTCTTCTCTGTACCCCCAGCACACGTCAGTAGCTCCCAGATGAGTAATTAGTGGTTGGATAAATGAATGAACGCTGGCCATCCTTGAATTCTCCTTGGCTCTTTGGCATAAAAGGCCTCTGCTCAGAATAAAGAAAGAAGTCAGCTTGGTTGATATTTTTTTCCCAGATCTCTCCTGCCCCACTTTTTCCTCATCCTAAATGTTTCCAATAGGTTGCTCTCTTACTTACTCACTCATCCTTCTCAACTTACGTACACTCTTACACCCAGCCTGCTCTCAACACTCACCCAACCTGCTATCTGGTGGCCTCCTGCAGGGTCTCAGGAGCTAGAGAAGGTGCCAGGCCTCACCCCCACTGAGCAGGCAACTGCGGGTGCTGGAAAACTGGGGGTCCTTTTGTATTCATCCGCTCTCCCACCTCCCAGCTGTCCCACCTGTAAGTTCGCCCGGTACCAGCATGTCCCCAGGATGGACCCTCAGGCCCCAGAGAGTCCCACCCTCTTCTGGAAGGCTCTCTCGAGTAACTGATAGGTGCCTTAGGAGCCCAGATCCACTATACATCTTTTTATGCATATCCTGTTGGGAGACATGTCCTTGAACTCTCATTGCTTCCCAGACCTCAATACCATCCATTTTATTTCTGCCAAGAGCAGCTAGCTGGTGGAACTGCTCAGGACAACAAACAAAGGCAGGGGCGAGCCCAGGGCTGCAAGGCATCTGGTTCTTGGCCAACAACGTGTCCAAGAGACAACAAAGGATTAAACAACCTGTCAGAACAGCCAAAGCCAGGACACTGTCTATGGCTGCCTCCATCCCGCTGCCCTCTTTTCTGTCCCTGTCCCAGCCCCCTCCTTTTTCAGGCCCACTGTTCTCTCTCTCTCTCTCTTTCTCTCTCCTTTACTCCGTATCAAAACACTTTCACAATATTTGCTATCAGTCACTGACCTCTCACTCTACTATAGATCCAAGTCTCCTCTTATCTCAGGTTCTAGAAGAAAAAGAGAAAAGGTTTGACCTCCACAAAATTCCTTTCAGGCTCTGGGACGCAGGAGGGGGTGGGATTTTGCACGGGGTTTATGCTGGGCTGTGGGCGACTCCTCCCTGGGATTCCTGAGATAACCGAGCACCATCACCTCCTTCCGAGAAGCCCAGGCTGCCCCTCTCAGATCAACTTATCCCCGTCCCTCAGAGGAGCACGATCAGGTCCAAAAGCCTCACCAGGTAGCTTGTTCGGGGCCACATGACTGAGTCAGTGCCGAAGACCGTGTTCAAATCCAGATGTGCTCCCCCGCAAGGGCCGCGGCCATAACGCTGGTCCGCGAGAGGACAGGAAGTGGCAGCAAAGAGCAGAGAAGGACGTGCACACATGGAAATGTGCTCCCGTGCAGAATGCTGGCGCTTCCATGAAGATCAGTGGACACAAGCGCGCTCGTGCTAGAAACATGCACAGCTGGATGGGAGGCCTGGAAATTCCTCCCCGAACACTTACCATAAACCCAGATGCAGCAGGCCCCGGGGACGGGGAGCAGGGACGGGCCTGCACCAGAAGTCCTGCTCTGCCTCCATCAGAGCCCCTGAGAAGGCATTGCCTGGCCTCTCTGACAATTTAAAGCTAGAAAAGAGAAGCAGTGACAAGAGAAAGTGGTGTGGCTTCTCAGGACTTACATCAGAGCAAAAAGAAAGAACTGCCCAAAGCCATGAAAGGGACAAAATCCTTGGGAGGCAGTGATTTCTCTCCTCCTGTTGAAGCTGGATTTTAAAATAGCGTGGATACATAGATATGTATGGAATATACAAGAAGACCACCTATAGAAATATTAATATTTATCTCTGGATGCAGGGATGACATTGTTTTATTATTTTACATTCCTTTATTTTATGGTTTTTCTCCTTTGACCACTTCTGGATTTTCATGTTCTTTATCATAAATACCTCTTACTTTTATAATTCTATATATGAAAATATAGAAGACCTGTACCCTATTTATGTTTTGAAGTTAATGATAATATATCCAGAAAAATGGAAGGAGGAGCTTTAAAAGTGTAGAGTGAAATTCTATGAGGAGTGTAAAAATATCCAAAGTCCAGAATGAACAGGATTTAGGAAAACAGCTAAGGATTCCAAATGGTTGAGTAAAGTTATGCTCAGAGAATGTAGAAAAGCAAGAAAAGGGCAAGCTGGCACCTGGAAAAGGGGCCGTAATGTTAAAGAAAGAACAGAAAGAAAGCAGGACTCATCAACACCTCTTCTCGAACATCTTCACCAGAGAAGGTTATCCTCAAGTTGGAAAAGGCCAAGTAGACACATAGAAAGAATGCAAGCCTAACATGGTCTGTTAATGAGGATTCTCGAATGTAGGTGACTGAATTCATCTGAGCTGATCAAGAGGAGGGAGGGGACTTTGGAGAAGAGGGTGGCTGGCGCCACTACGGGGAGGGCTGGTGCCATCCCAACATGGGAAGAACTATGGGACAAAGGTCTCCGGCCTGGAAGGCCAGAAGGAGGCCTCGGGGCAACCAGGACTTGTGGGTCTCACTACTTTCACTCTCCCTGCTTTGTCCTTTCCCTCACTTCTCCTCCCTCGTGATCTCTGTCTTCTCTGCTTGTCTCCTTAGCTTCACTCTGCAGAGACAGCCCGCTCGAGCCAGGGGAGATAGCTATCAGTCAGACCTCCCCTCCCCACACCCAGCAGCCTCAGGACAAGAGTCCTCTCTCCCCTGGTGTCTGTAGACCAGTCCCGGGCTCTGGCTATCCTTCAGGCCTATCAGCTGAAACCAATCACTGTCGCCAAGACCAGGGGTTCCACAGGCAGCCAGGCCCAAGTCATGAGCCCAGGCCTGTGGCCAGGTACGGGGACCGCTATCCCCAGCACCAACAAACAGTCTACAGCCACAACGTAAGAGAAAAGAAACAGAAAGCTCCTACCTACTCCACCTGAGATTCTGTCTGGGCTCAAATGTTTTGCGCTCTATTATTTTAAAATAAATGTCCAAATTGTCATTGGGGTCACCAACAATAATCCTTGATAAATTGTAGAAAATAGCACACATTGTAAAAGGTGTCATATGTTTTCTTAAGGGAGACAAGTAGTGCTTCGAAAGACCCTCTGGGAAGTCCCCAACATGGAGCCTGAGTCCCCCTGACGGGTCCATGCAAAGCCCTTCTCCTTCTGTAGGGAAGCAAATTTGGATTAATGGTTGTCATTGTCTATTGTTCTTAAGCAAGGTCCACCAAGGCCATTGCACCCTTTCCAGAAAATCAGTTGCGTGTCCAGTGAGGGAGGAGAACACGAAGCACCTGCAGACCTACCACTCAATGTGCCTTTTGTTTAGAAACCATGCTGGGTTTATTGGTACAAATAAATTGATAGAAAACTTGTCTATCAGTGTTCCAAATAAAAGTAAAAGAAGGTTGTGTTTGGATGTCATCTTGGGCTCTTAATTTCTGCCCCGAGGGACATAATAAAAGAATTCAAAACAGGGCGCCTGGGTGGCTCAGTCGTTCAGCGTCTGCCTTCGGCTCAGGTCATGATCCCAGGGTCCTGGGATCGAGTCCCACATCGGGCTCCCTGCTCTGCGGGAAGCCTGCTTCTCCCTCTCCCACTCCCCCTGCTTGTGTTCCTGCTCTCGCTATGTCTCTGTCAAAAAAATAAATAAAATCTTTAAAAAAAAAAAAAAAAAAGAATTCAAAACATTCTTACCCCTGCCCCCAGGAACACTTAGTCAAGGGACAATGCTGGCCTAGGGTCAGGCCTTGGACAAGCCATTGCCCTTTGCCTCACTGTGGAGAGTGGCTCTTTTTACACCTAAGGGCATTCTGATTCCTGGCTGCCCCCTCGGAGCTGGGAAGGGACCAGGCAGCAACCTCAGGCATTATAACTTACAGGGGGTAAAAGGAAATGAAACTCCTTGACCCACCTCAGACCCTTGGGTTCTCAAAATTCCCATTCATTACAACCAAAGAATTGAAAAAGAACTTGCCTGGGAGCGCAGCCCGGACTCTGGCTAACAGAATAATTCCAGACACTACAGCACTTTTAGTTTCATTTGCATGCCTATAAAATCATAGAATGCTTGAGATTCATGATCCAACACCTCTTTACTAGAATGCCACACTCGGGGAGAAAGCATCGTTGCTGTTGGACACAGGCCCAGATAGCACTGAGGTGCCCTGGTTCTCATTTGCAAGAGTTCCTTGTGAGTACATGTCTCTCAGGAACCTGGAGAAAGGAAGACAGATTAGCAGAGCGGGCATTAGGCAATCTGGATGCTCTGCTCAATTCCTACCATCTAACAAGTCCTTTGCTCATACCCGTGCATGTCAGCCACCGTGCTAGGCTTGGGGGGCGTGTAAAGATGAAAGACAATCCAGTGTACAAAGCTATTTCACAGATAGAATGATGGACCAAACAAACAAGAAAAAATTAAATGTAAAGTCTTGCATTTCAGTTGCAAAAATTCAAATCATACAATTACGTAGAAGGGAGGGCGCCTTCTCCAGGCTTCCTTCAAGATGAAGGAATAACCTATTGGTGACATTTCAAGATGTAAACAGCTGTGAAAGCACTTATAGCATCATAATATGCATCTAGAAATGATTACAACATAATTTACAGCAGGATGGGGGAATGGGAAGATGGCACATGCATTGAGGTGACAAGGTTCATAGGAAAAAGAATGAAATCTTCGAAAAAATCAAGTAGCATTTTAAGCATGCTCTGTAGAGATGTGGACAGAAAGAATGAAATAATCAGTTAAAAGTGGAAAGTGGTTGGCTCGGAGGAGTAGGAAAATAGATGGGGTGGGCTGGACAAGAAAGGACTACTGTATTCTTGTAAAAAGCCTTGCAAAACTAGCTACCCTTGAAGATTATGTACATGTTTTAAAATCGATCAAGTTTGTCAATTTTTTACCTTGATAAAAATTTCAACCAAATAAAAAATATTTTTGAAATATAATGTAAAATAGATATTCGCAGCATAGTCCTTTGAACTGTAAAATATCCCCTAAACAAACAATAGTGAAGCAATTTCGGAAGGGAAAATATTTATAATGCAGATGGTACGAAGTTAATACTTAAAACACGCAAACTGCCGGTACACATGCGGTAAGAAAAAGGCAATCATTGCAAAGGAACATGGACAAATCAAACTAGAAAAAAATCCAGAGTTGCAAGTTCAGATAGCCTGCAAACATGGTAAGATGCTCAAATTCACTAGCAGGCATGGAAATAAATGTTACGTAGCAACAAAATATCACTTTATGCCCTTCTGAAGGGCAAAAAAATGAAAAGCTGTAACTCCTGTTGCTGGTGTGGATGCAGACAAACTGTCCTATGTTGCCGGTGGAAATATAAAATACCACAATCATTTGGGATGCCTGGGTGGTTCAGTTGGTTAAGGCTCCAGTCATGATCCCAGGGTTCTGGGATCAAGTCCCGCATCAGGCTCCCTGCTCAGCAGGGCGCCTGCTTCTCCCTCTGCCTGCTGCTCCCCCTGCTTGTGCTCTCTCTATATATGTCTGACAAATAAATAAATAAAATATTTTTTAAAAAAAATATCACAACCATTTTAGACAGCCATCTAATGTTATCACTAAAATTCCAAATGCATATGACTTTTGACCTCGCAATCCCCCTGCTGGAAATCCATCCTACAGAAATAAAATCACTAGTACATATGTGTGAGAGCGTTTGGGGCAGCAGGGCTTATAGTGAGGAAAAAAATGGAAACAAATGGAATAACCATTAATGGGGGAATACAACCACATCATGAATATTATGCTACTATTTAACAGAATAAATTAGACATATAACAGGTGGCTTAAAGGGCCTCAGGAAAGCATGGTTGGATAAAAAAGCAAGTACAATCAGGAGGTCCGAACTGGATTCATTTTAATAAACGAATCACCAAATATTGCTGTACATGTAATATTTGGGTCCACATCACATACAGGATAGGCACACATATCTGTACATGCATGTATATGTGAGCATTCGAGAACATGAAGAACTAGGGCAGGAGGGACAGTAGTTGTGACCTTGGCTCACCTGGCTGGGGCAGGACATGGTGTAGAAGGAGAAATGGAGGGAAGGGAGAATGAAGAGTAAACCAAAAAAAGAAAAAACTGCGCACAGATGAGCATATGCATAATCATATTTTTTTCAGCTATTAAATTTGTGTTTGCAGGAGGTTACATGTCCAAGGATATTAAATTAAGACTGATTTTTCTCCCCCCAAGACAGTAGAGAGCAGCTGCACCACCTCTACTCAGGCAAATGAGGTCCCTGGTCCCCCGCAGCCTGGACCTTGGATTTGGGACAGAAGCAGCAGCTTTGGAAAGTCTCCATCCACCTGCATTAAAATTATGACAAGATTTGGCAAATCAAAAACCATGATGCGCTACCACTTTATGCCTATTAGAACGGCTATTGTCCAAAAGACAAGAGATATCCAGACTTGGCGAGGATGCAAAGAAAAGGGAATGGTGGGAATGTAGAATTTTCTAGAATGTAGATCCCATAAAAAACAGGATGGAGTTTTCTCAAAAAATTAAAAATAGAACTACCATATGATCCAGCAATTCCACTTCTGGGTATATATCCAAAGGAAAGAAAATCTCTATCTGGAAGAGGTACCTACCCCCATGTTCATTGCAGCATTTTCCCCAATAGCCCGGGAGCACCTGGGTGCCTAGTCAGTCAAGCATCTGACTCTTGGTTTTGGCTCAGGTCATGATCTCAGTGTCGTGAGAGTGAGCCCTGTGTTGGGCTCCACGCTCCTCACAGAGTCTGCTTGAGATTCTCTCCCTCTGTCCTTCACCCCACTCTCTCTCTCTCTCTCTAAAATAAATTAAACAAATCTATTCCCAATAACCCAACACATAGCAACAATCTAAGTGTCCATCAACAAACGAATGGATAAAGAAAATGTGGTTTATATATAAAGAAAAATGTGATATGGAGAAATAGCTATAATGGAATATTATTCAGCCATAAAAAAGGAAATCCTGCCTTTGCAACAACATGAATGAAATTTGAGGGCTTTATGCTAACTGAAATGAGTCAGACAAAGAATGACAAAGACCGTGTAATCTCACTTACATTTGGAATCTAAAAAAACAAACTCAGGGGCGCCTGGGTGGCTCAGTCATTAAGCGTCTGCCTTCGGCTCAGGTCATGATCCCAGGGTCCTGGGATCAAGCCCCGCATTGGGCTCCCTGAACAGCAGGGAGCCTGCTTCTCCCTCTCCCACTCCCCCCTGCTTATGTTCCCTCTCTCGCTGTGTCTCTCTCTGTCAAATAAATAAATAAAATCTTTAAAAAAATAAATAAATAAAAAATAAAAAAACAAACTCAGAAACAGAAAGAATATTGGTGGTTGCCAGTGGAGGTGCCAATAGGGTGAAGGTGGTCGAAGGGTCCAAGCTTGCAGTTATGAGTAAATTCTAAGGATGTAATGTACAGCATGGTGACTATAGTTAACAATATACTATACTGTATAATTGAAAGTTGCTAGGAGAGTAGATTTGAAAAATTCTCAGCACCAAAAAAAAAAAAAATTGTAACTATGTATAGTGATGGATGTGTTAATAACCTTATTGTGGGGGCATCTGGGTGGCTCAGTCAGTTAAGCGTCTGCCTTCAGCTCAGGTCATGATCTCCCGGTCCTGAGATCAAGCCCTGTGTCAGGTTTCCGGCTCAGCAGGGAGTGTGCTTCTCCCTCTCTGTTTCTCTGCCCCTCCCTACTGCTTGTTCTCTCTCTCAAATAAATAAATAAAACCTTAAAAAAAAAACTAACCTTATCGTGATCATCATTTTGCAATACATACATATATCAAATCACTACCTTGTACACCTTAAACTTACACAATATGTCAATTATATCTCAGAGCTGGAAGATAAAAATGAATTATAAGATCTGTCCTTCCAGGGACACAGCCTTGAGCAGACAGCCCTCAGGCACCAGTCGGCATTGATCTCAGTGGCAGATGACCCAGGTGGTGAGGCCAAAACCACAACCAAAACCAAAACCGGAGCAACCCCACCTCACACTCACCCCTGACTCCCAAGCCCTTAGGAAGCCCAGCTTAGCACTTAGTCTCAGTGCTCTGCCCCCTTCCTTGCCCCCCTGTGATGTGCAGCACCAGCAGGGTATTAAGGACTAGACAATCTGGGTCTACACCTCTCTCTCTGTCTCTCACTCATGTGCCCTTGGAAGGATTCTTTCTCTTCTCTGAGCCCCTGTTTCTTCATCTATAAAATGGGAATGTCACTATCTCTCAGGGTTGCTGTGAGGATTAGATTATATACACGGAGCACTCAGAACAAAGTTGGCCTTCGCCAAGGAATTATTGGTTCTCTAGTGACAGTTAATACTGTAATTATTTGGGGGACAGGCTCGGGGGACTGGCCATGATGGGGATCAGCGTGCATAACTTTCCTTGCGATCAAAGCAACATAAAGGTTTTTCTAGCTTGCAAGTGGCCTTTCCAAATAACCTGGATGCCCACCCAGTGCTGGTAGGAATGTGAACTGATACAGACTTTGAGAAAGTCCTGAGGTGGAATATAGGAACTGACTTAAGAATAGGCCTGAGGTGTATAATGGGTCTGAAGGACTGGAGGCTGGGAAAAGCTCAGCCTGCCCAGGATTAAGGGAAACCAGTCCTTCTGGCCATCCCACTCCTGGAATCTGTCCTAAAGGCTTGTGCACCAACAGGTTATTTTCAGATTCATTTACAATAACTTAAAAGTGGAAACACCTTGCATGACCAAAAAAATAGGCCCATTGTTAAGTAAAATAGGCATATCCTTTGGACAGGACATCATGCAGCCATTTTAAATGATGCTTACAGAATTTTCATATCATAGGACTAATCCTACTGGTATAGGGTTAAGTTGTAAAAGGAGTGGAGAACAGAGTTTGTGCTCTTGGATCTCATATATAAAGAACTGATGCAAAAGGGAGGGGACTGGAAGGGAACATGCCAATGTTGCCAGTGGGTAATACACCTATGGGTGATTTCCTACAATCTCTTATCATTTTTGGTATTATTCAAAATGTCTACAACGTGCATGCAGCACCATGATGGCTGGGGAGGAACAGCCAAAAAGTAAAAATAAAAACAAAAGCTGGTGAGATCGTTCACTGAGCACCGTGGTCATTGGAGGTCCCATCTCTTGAGAAACATGTAGGCCAGGTCACCCTCTGATCTTGGAGCTTCACCCTCCTCCACTGCACTTTCGACCTGGGGGAAAGATCTGTCCCTTCCACTGGCTGGCTCAGGAACCAGAACCTCTGACATCCCAGAGCAAGGAGATCTGGGGCTGAGGACAGATGGGGTTGCAAGCTGAAACCAGACACCTTCACAGCCACCACCTGAGCCCCCTGCTCTGATCAGGGAAAGCCTCTGAGAAGGGCCAGTGCTGACAGCTCTTGGGAAGGAGGGGAAATTGGTTGTGGGGAAATCAGAAAAATTTGTAAAGAGAGAGTGAATAGATGGCAAAGCATCCTCCTTCTACTTTTTTAAGTTTGATGGAAAGTGCTGGTGAGCACAAAGTTGATAGTTAATAAACTAGAGATGCAAGCAGAGGACCTTTCCAAATTGGGGGGGGCAGAGAAAAGGGGTCGCTGAGCTGAGTAGAATCCACAACACAGAACTGATGACATTGGCCCTCCACCCCCTCCACCATCCCCTTCCGTTTTCTCCCCTCCTTCAACCCCTCCCTCTCCCCTTCTCCCACTGTTTTAAGCCACCTGGAGTCCCACCCCCCAGGAGGGACAAGCTAGTGAGAAGAACTGCACGTTTCCTCCCCAAGGTTGGAAGCGGGGGCTCAGCCCAGTGAGGGGAAGCCCAGTTGGTGGTTTTTCAGGTGGGACCCCAAGGGAGGATTTGGCCCCCTTTGCCCTTCTAAGCTCTCCTGGGAGGTGAGGGCAGAGCCCACTGCAGAGAGAGTTGCACTTCCTCACCACACCGTGAGATTCTCTGGGTCCTGCCCACTCCCACCCTCAGCTCTAGGGTGGACCTGGAGGAAAGGTAAATAGGGAGGGTGATGATGCCTTTGGCCTCTGGCATGTCACCCTCCAGCGTCCACTCTCTCCTGCCTCAACCGTTCCTGTCTTGGCTCCCATTCCCATAATCTCCCCTCTGGTGAGGGCTGACTTAAGAATAGGGGAGATTCATGGCACCAGAAGGGTCCTTTAAGCACATCTAATCCTTGGCCATAGTTTTATAGAGGAGAAAAGGGAAATTACTTTATGGAGCCCTTCCAATAGCCCCAAAGCTCCTAAGTCACAGAAGACCAAAGCTATGACAAATGCTGGCACCAATCTGTGAGACTCAGGTCCTTCCTAACTACGCCCAAACACCCAACCCCCACCTCGGTGCTCACAGAAAGGAGGAAGGGGTGACTAAACAGGGCCCAGTTGTGCCTATGGCCTCTGACTTCTCCCCATGGTCCCCCGAACACCTCGCTCACCTTCCACCCCGAGCAGTGCTCTGCGTGACTGAATGACTTCATACAAATTGCATTTATTTGCTTGTTTCTAATCACTTCCTAGGATCTCATGCCTTCTAGATGGTAAATAAAAGGAAACAGAAGATGGTAAATAAAAGGGAACAGAAGATGCCCCCTAATGACCTGGAAAATCAAGTTCATACCTTTCCCAAATCAGAATCAATTTGTTCTAAATCTAGTCAAGTCAGAGCCAACCATTAGCAGAAGACCCACCCACTTGGTCTTTCCCCCTGTCTCTGAAGGCAGAGTGAGTCATCCTCAAACCCAGCTTAATCTGAGATGAGTCAGTATCTCCTGTTTGCCTACATGGTCATTACTTTCTCTTCAGAAAAAAAAAAAAAAAGGCCCTTATCTACAGATGGACAAGCATTGACAAAAATGATCCTTCAAAAAACATCACCAGTCTTATACAGTGTCTAAAACCCCACTGTTTCAGACACTTCTCAGGGCAAGGATCCTTTCTAGAATATTTGATGAAACCAGATCAGCATTTTATTAAGTCACAATCAGTATATCTCAGTGGTGAAGAATCCAGTTTCTGGGCTGAGTTCCACTCTGGTATGGATGAGTAAGCTTGTACTGTACCAACCTTCCTGAAGATAACAACTATCAGCTCTGGACCAAAAAAAAAAACCCCAAAAAACAGAAACACCTGAAAGCTGAAGGTCCTGGAGAGTACACAAGAGCTACACACTGTAGAGGGAGGGTGATACTTGAAAGAAGGAAACAGTATGAGATGAGTACCCTGTTTTTATGACTCTCAGCCTGGGGGCAAGCTGCAGTCAGTGTCCTGAGGGGTAACTAAGACTGATAGAGACCCCACAGTCTTTTTGGCCTGAAGAACCAGAACCAGGGGCAACCAGAATTTGGGAGTTACCACAGCTGCTGGAAAGTAAGGTGGAATCTAGGAAAGGAGAGGGACAGAGAGAAAAAGTCTCAAATTTCAGGTGTAGACTCTGCTCAGATTTCTGCCTGACCCCTAGTCACCTGTATGCAGGACAGACTTTAGGCAGCCCAGCTAGGGATAAGACAGCGGAACTGAGATTTGAGGTGTCACCCTTAAAACAGAGTTTGCAGTTTGAGCCCAACCAAGTTAATTATTTGCTAAAGCAAAAATTCAAACCTTCTTGAAGGAATTCAGCAGATCCAGACTGTACAACATAATAATCACACTATCTGGAATACAATCCAAAAATCCCTTGACATACGAAGAAAATGTGACCCATGCCAAAGATGAAAGACATTCAACAAAAACCAAGCTCAAGATAATGCAGATGTTGAAATGGGCAGAAAATGATTTTAGAGCAGCAATTTTGACTATGCTAAATGATGTAAAGGAACATGATGAGATAATGATGAAAAGATAATGCTAGCAGATAAATAAAAGCTACCATAAAAAAGAATCAAATGGAAAGTCTGTAACTGAAAAATGCACTATCTAAAATTTTAAAGAATTAATTGGATGGGCTTAACAGAATGGAGAAAACAGAGGAAAGAGTCAGTGAATCTAAAGAGAGATCAGTATAAAACATCCAACCTGAAGAATACAGAGAAAAACAATAGGGCCCATAGGATAATATTGAAAGGTCTAACATACATGTAGTTGGAATCCTAGAAGGAAAAGAGAGATGAACAGGATAGAAAAAAATATTTGAAGACATAATGACCAAAAAATCCCCAAACTTGGGGAAAGAAATATATTTATACACCTGAGAAGCTTGGCAAGCCTTAAGCAGGTTAAATAAAAGAAAACCATGCCTGGGCACATTAGAGTCAAACTTCTGAAAACCAGTGGTAGGGAGACCATCTTGAAAGGGTGCAGAGAAAAACAACATTTTACAAAGAAGGCAACAGTGATTAAAAAAACCGGTTTCAGAAATGATGGAGGCCAAAAGACAGTAGATCAAAATCTTGGAGGGCTGAAAGAAAGAAAAAAAAAATATCTAGCCCAGAATTCTATATCCAGGAAAAAAAATATTTATCAAGTCTGAAGGCAAAATAAAGATTTTTCAGATAAAAGAAAACTAAAAGAATTTGTCACCAGCAGATCTGCGCTACAGAAATGCTAAAGGAAATTCTTCAGGCTGTCTAAGAGAAATGAGACCAAATGAAGATATGAATTTTAGGAAGGAATGAAGGGCAACCAAAATGATAAATATCTGGTAAATATAAAAGACTGGTTTTTCCATCTTAATTTCCTTCGAACACATAGGACTATTCAAAACAAAAATTGTAACACTGCCTTGTATTTATAACATAGGTACATGTCAGATGTCATATAAAGGAAATGTTCTATGTCAGATCTATATTCCACTGGGGGGTGATCAGTGGACCTATATGGTTGCAAGGGTTCTATATTTATGTGAAGTAGGACAATATTTAATTAGGCTGTGAAAGTTAAGACAGTATATCGTGATTATTAGAGAGCCACAGAGGTGGGGGATGCAATGAAATATAGCAAAACTACCAACATGGAAATTAAAATGGAATTCTAAAAAATGTTCAAATAATAATTTTTAAGAGGCAGCTGGTTTCCCCCGGAGTGCATGATCCAAAAGAGAGAGTGAGAAGGAAGCCACAATGACTTTTAAGATTCAGTTTCAGAAGTCATGATATCACTTTTGCCATATTCTACTCATTAGATACAAGTCACTAAGTCCAGCCACAGAGGAATTAGGCTTCACCCTTTGAGGGGAGGAGTATACTCCTGGACATATATTAAAATCATCTCAACTCCCCAGATGCAATTGCCTTTAATTTTCTTCTGAGTCTTTCCAGAAATTATCTACACATACAAAAGCTGATAGTCCTTTCTCCTTAACATAGCTAAAATCTCACTATCTATATATATTCTACACCTTGCTCTTTCTGTTTAATACTATATCTTAAGAATCCTCCTAAGTCAGCACATAGAGATCTATCCCGTCCATTAAATAGATTCAAAGCATCCAATCGTAGGATGTCTACAGTACTTCATCAGCCCCTGCTGATGGTCATATAGGTTGTTTACTATAACAAAATAATGCCGCAAGGAAGATTCTAGTAAGTATATTTTTGCCAGCTTAGGCAAAAAATAAAGTTCTTGGAGTAGAATTTCTGGAAGAGAGGATATACACATTTGCAATCCTGATTATGTCAATTCACCTTCCAAAAAAGATGACTGGTTGATACATTCGTCTGTGTTACTGAGAGCCCATCTCCCTACCCTCGGTAATGCAAGGTTTTAATGTAGCTTTAAAATGTTGCCCACCTGATAGGTCCAACAAGGTATTTCATTGTGGAGTTGATTTGCTGTTTTAAAATCAGCATTAAGTTTATCAGCCATTTTCATTTCTTTTCTATGAAATATCCTATACCTTACTAACGTGTGAAACAAAGGAAGCGTGTCTTTATCTATCATATATGCTGCAAATGTTTTCCCTCACTTTGTCATTTGCCTTGTGCCTTTTACTCCCCATACAAAATGTTTAAGTTTTGAACTAGTCAAGTTTAAAGTGAATTTCTTACAAGATCAAAAGTATCAACATTTCGTTTTATGATTTCTGGGGTTTTTTTCCCCCAAAGTTAGAGAGATCTCCACTTCGTGTTCATTTTAAAAGTCATTCATGCCCTTGGGATGCCTGGGTGGCTCAGTCGGTTAAGCGTCTGCCTTCAGCTCAGGTCCTAATCTCAGGGTCCTGATCTCAGGGTCCTGGGATCAAGCCCCGCAGGGAACCTGCTTCTCCCTCTTCCTCTGCCTGGGCTCCCCCTGCTTGTGCTCTCTCTCCCTCCCTGTCAAATAAAGTAAATATCTTTAAAAGTCATTCATGCCTTCTACTAGCACTTTTATGGTTTCAACATTTACCTTCAGGTAATTGTACCATCTAGAATATAGATTAAAAAGTAAGGACAATATCTAGCTTTATTTTTTTTATCCAAAGGCCTAACTGGTTTTCCCAGCATCACTTATTAAAGAATCCATTTCTCTCCAGTGATCTGAAATGCCATTTTCTTAGATGTGCTATGTTCCCTCTGTTTTGCAGACGGTTCCCTCTGTTTTGCAGATGCTTTGTTTCATCGACCAACAACTCCTCTCTGAGGAAGGGCAGCTTTGCAGCACAGAGAGGAGAAAGGTCTGGATCTTTGGAGCTCGGAGCCAGGGAAGCAGCACAGCTGTGGGGCGCAAGGGGTGCTGTCTGAGCAGCTTGGGAGGGAGAGCGGGAGGAGGGTGAGGATTTGGGGAGTACTGAGCACGCAGTAAAGAGATCGATGTCTAAATGACATAAATTACATAATGATATTTTTAAAAGCAATTGCACTGCTTCCCAAAGCAACTGAAATCATGAGCAATTGTCCAGATCCTCAGAGGACCTGCTTTTATGAACAAAAGATGAGTTTGCTCAGAGAAAGACATGTATCATATGATCTCACTGATATGAAGAATTCTTAATCGCAGGAAACAAACTGAGTGTTGTTGGAGTGGGGGGTGGGGTGGGAGGGATGGGGTGACTGGGTGATAGACACTGGGGAGGGTATGTGCTCTGGTAAGCGCTGTGAATTGTGCAAGACTGTTGAATCTCAGATCTGTACCTCTGAAACAAATAATGCAATATATGTTAAGAAAAAAAAAGAAGGTAGCGGGAGGGGAAGAATGAAGCGGGGGAAATCGGAGGGGTAGACGAACCATGAGAGACGATGGACTCTGAAAAACAAACTGAGGGTTCTAGAGGGGAGGGGGGTGGGAGGATGGGTTAGCCTGGTGGTGGGTATTGAGGAGGGCACATTCTGCATGGAGCACTGGGTGTTATGCACAAACAATGAATCATGGAGCACTTCATCTAAAACTAATGATGTAATGTATGGGGATTAACATAAGAATAAAAAAAAAAAGATGAGTTTGCTAATTAGCTAGCCAAACATTTCTAAAGTTCTTGCAATCGTTTTGACCTCTGATAGGTATCTATTTTCTGCTACTGTCTCCCATCTGACTCTTGAATTCATACTGGTTTTTATCAGAATCTGAATCCATGCATATTCCAAACAAGGGGGGGGGGCCCAAAATAATAAGATGATCCTGCCCCTTTCTGAAGATTAATGGCATTCTTACTATGAGCAGGCACCAGCCGTGTTGAAGCTCGCCCTGTTGTCCTCACTGCAGCACCACGAGGAGGCCACCATTACCCATGCTTTACGGAGAAAATAATTCTTGCCCAAAGTCACACTGTAGTGAGTGGTGAAGGTAGAAGTCAGCGCAGCGCCATCTGATGCAGAAGGGTGGCCTTGCCGGGAGGCCACATGACCTTTCCCATGTGATCTATAGCGTAGAGGGGCATGTGACACAGAGGGGTTTTTAAAATTGGGGTTCCCAGGGAAGAGGAAATGGAAAGAAGACTAGGAAAGCAACAACCAGCCCCATCTTCATTCAGAACTAGCAAGAGGACGTGGCCTCGTTTACGCCGGTAGAGAATGACTTAGGAAACCCTGAGCTGTCAGTCCTTTTCCCCAAGTGGTGTGAGTTGCTGCCCCACTGGCCTGCCCTCAGCCCCAGACTCCTCCTGCCGTGTCTCAGGGGAATGCCATTCTCTCTGGAAGCCTCTCAGCAGAGATCTGATTTGACCTCCTTGGCTTCCTGGCCACCCGAACCTTGCAGACGGCCCTGTCCATGAATTGGGGCGTTATTTTACCTGGACATGGAATCAGCAGGTGCAAAGAGAAAATCCTATCAGCCTGTAACCCTGTGGCCTCCAACTGGAAATTCCTGTAGGTTCCTTCTGCCGTTCTTCCTTGCTGCTACATTTCCACTCACGGCCCCTCCTGAGGTTTACACCCTAGTTCCACTGACCTAGGCCGGCTTGGGGGGGTTCACCAGATTAAACCCGATTAAGAGTGTCAGGTGACAGAGAAAGGCCCAAAGTACCCCAGAAACAATCCTGGTTTCATGTTCCAATCCTTCCTTCTCCCAAGTATTCATACAGGGTGACCACATACAGTTGTGCAGGTTGTATACTGCACAACATTACTGAGCATATAAATCACAATGGCCCCTGATTCGTACTCTCCGTGTTTCCTCAACTACAAGGATGCTGGCATCAATTTACAGCTCATCCTCAAAAGCTTGTACACATACACCCCAATCCTCTCAGATCCTCCCAACAAAACTGAAGCAAAGGAACTCAAAAGGAAAGGGCAGTATTCTGCCTTCGATAACTGGGAAGATGAACGCCTTCTCCCACCCTCCACTCTCCCCCACCACCCCAGTATTCATACGTAGATCCATAAAACATTTGAGAGATTCTGCCAAGAAATGCATAGTGCAGGCTGTTTCTAGAAGAGTGACCACATGTCTGATTGGCCCAGGACAGTCACAGTTTATGACTATTGTACTGGTGGTCCCAACAGTCCAGCACCTGTCCCAGATAAACGTGTCCTGGTTTAGATAGTAAATTATAGTCACCCTACTGAAAAGCCACAAATGGGCGAGTCCAGAGAGACTGGGGAAGGGCGGCATCAGCTTATTGACCAATAACACAAACACAAAGAGTCATTTGATTGAGCACCCACTATGTATATATATACACCCATGTCGACATGCCAGTGTCACATGCATGTATGTATGTATATGGTTTTTATATACGAATGCATACAGGTAACACGTGTGTATATCCATACACATATGTAGCTACTATCTATTGAGTGTTGGACACCCCTCAACCTGCCGGCCTTTGTACTAAGAGCCCTATGGGCTCTGGATCTATCTGCATATACACTTTAAAACCAAGATTTTATGGGGCGCCTGGGTGGCTCAGTTGGTTAAGCGACTGCCTTCGGCTCAGGTCATGACCCTGGAGTCCCGGGATCGAGTCCCACATTGGGCTCCCTGTTCAGCAGGGAGTCTGCTTCTCCCTCTGACACCCCCCCCCCATGCTCTCTCTCTATCTCATTCTCTCTCTCAAATAAATAAATAAAATCTTTAAAAAAAAAAAAGATTTTATTCTGACACTTCCAATTCCAATCCAATGTAATAAGGGTCATGCTAGCCTTTCCCCTTTCCTTACCTGTAGCTTTTTTCTCCAGCAGAGAGAAATCTGGCTCATTACCTACATCATATCTGCTTGTCTGTTCAACGCTCAGGTACACATACATAGTTTCAGAACCTCTAGCTCTATCCTTATGAGAAACAAATTTACTAACTACAGTACAGTGATTATGAGCGGTGTTTTGTCTTAACCTGGGCATTCAGTCAAAACACTGTTTTCCAAAGAAACTTAGGCTAGTTCTGTATTCTCTCCTGTGGGCTAAGTTACTCTTTTGTAATACATTCAGGTGTTTTGTTACCTTTTGTATTCCATTTGGGGTTCTCCCCATATCCTGGTTAATTTCTTTAAATTACATATGTAAAATTCATCCTTTGTGGTGTAGAATTCTGTGCGTTTGCCCTTGTAATTGGACAAATAGAATCACATGTTCACTCCCCCAAGGCATGATATGAGACAGTTCCATCGCCCCCAAATTCCCTGCTGCAGCTCCATTGTAGTCAACCCCTTCGCCAGCCCCTACCCGGGTAAGTAACCCTGATCTGTTTTCTGTCCCTTTGATTTTGTCTCTTCCATGAACGGAATTATACCATACGTACCCTTTTGAGCCTGTCTTCTTTCACCAAGCAAAATGCATTTAGTTTATCCCTGCTGTTGTGTCAATCAGTGGTTTCTTCCTTGCTGTCCCTGGGTAGCACTCTGCTGTATGCACGTATGACAGGTTGTCGCTCCCTGTGAATGACATGTAGCTGTTTCTAGTTTAGGGTGAGTATGAATACACATGCTATAAACATTCTCACACGGACTTTTTGAAAACAAATTTTTATTTCACCGGGTAGATACGTAGGAGTGGATTGCAGGGCTGCATGGTAAGAACTTCTTAACTTTTCTAACTTTGTAAGAAACGGACAGACTGTCTGCTAAAGTGCACAGTACCGTTTTGCATTCCCACCAGCAGTTCGTGCCGGCTCAGTTGTCCTGGGCTCTTCAGCACACTTATTCTCAGTATCCTTTATTTTCGCCATTCTAATGGGTGTGGAGCAGTATCTCATTGTAAATTTAATTTGCATTTCCTTAATGACTAATGACTTTGAGTGTGTTTTCATGAGCTTATTGGCCATCTGTAGATCTTCTTTGGTGAAGTGTCTGTTCGAATCTACTGATTTTTTTTTTTAATTATTCTTTTCTTATTGTTAGTTTTTGAGAGTTCTTTGTATATTCTACACAGATCCTCTGTCAGAGATGTGATTTGCAGATATTTTCTCCCAGTCTGTGGCTTGTCTTTTCATTCTCTTAACAATGTCTTTTGGAGAGTCAATGTTTTTAATTTTAACAAAATCCAGTTTATCATTTTTTTAAATTAGTACTCTTTGCCTAACCTAAGCTTACAAAGATTTCTTCCCTGTTTTCCTGTAGAAATTTTATAGTTTTACATTTTACCTTTTGGTCTATACTACATTTTTGGTTAATTTTTGTATAAGGTGTGAGTTATGGGTCAAGGTCCTTTTTTTATATTTATTTATCTATCTATTTATTTATTTTGGTAGAGGGACATGCAATTGTTCCAAAACCATTTGTTGAAAAGATTGTCCTCTCTCCATTGAATTGCCTTTGGACTTTTATCAAAAATCAGTTGGCTGCATTGGTATTTCTGGACTTTCAGTTCTGTCTCATTGATCTTTGTGGCTCTCATCCCACCAATACCACATTATCTTAGTTTCTGCACCTTTATCATGGTTCTTGAAATCATATTAACAACAGTCCTCCCAGGGCGCCTGGGTGGCTCAGTCGTTAAGCGGCTGCCTTCGGCTCAGGTCATGATCCCAGGGTCCTGGGATCGAGCCCTACATCGGGCTCCCTGCTCAGTGGGAAGCCTGCTTCTCCCTCTCCCACTCCCCCCGCTTGTGCTCTCTCTCTCACTATGTCTCTCTCTGTCAGATAAATAAATAAAATCTTAAAAAAAAAACAGTCCTCCCAATATATTCTTTTCCGAAAAACAATTCTGGTTCTTCCAGTTCCTTTGTCTTTCCATATAAATTTTAGAATCTGCTTGTAGAAAAAAAAAAAAAAAACAGCTTATTGATATTTTGATTGAGATTTTTTAATGTAGAGATGAACTTGGGGAGAATTGACCTCTTAAACTGAGATTTTCCGAGTTCATGTATCCAACACAGTATAACCCGCTGGTTACACAGATAATTGAAGGATAAATGAGAAAATAGGAGATTCTGAGCAGCCCAAGTATTAGTAACTAGAGGAAGCAGCTACCCCTCCCAGGGCTGGGGGGGGAAGGGGGAGGTAAGGTTACTGAGGTTTAGGAGCTCAGAGGAAGGGGCCCTGCGCAGCTGGTGGCCAGCTCGATGAAGAGGGCGACTAATGCTCAGATGATAGGGTGGGAGGGGGACAGACATACCTAACTGGTGCTGTAGCCCTGAGGGGACTCAGCAGGCTTCCACTGTCAAAAGAACTCAGAGCCTGGACCCAGAACTCTCATCAGGTGCTGGAACCATGCTAACAGGAACTGGAAGCCCAGCTCCCAGCTCCCAGTCTCTCTTGCTTCCGCTGGCCAGCAAGCGTGTCTGAGAAATGTGGTTTGCAAAGTGCCAGCCTCAGCATCTGCAGCAGGGTATAGAAACAGAGGCTTGGGGCTGAGACCCAAGTCATCAATCACAGCACACTCAGTTACACTGAAAACCACTACTGGAAGCTGTTCTTCCATACATCTGAGCGTGTCCAGCACAGTACCGCGGGCATGATACAGGTTCAAAATTTTTTGAATCTGAGCTATTTAAAGTACTGTTAATTCAGGAGTGAAAGGTGATATTACTACAGACCTCACAGACATTAAAAAGACATTAAGGGGGGACGCCTGGGTGGCTCAGTCAGTTGAGCATCTGCCTTCGGCTCAGGTCATGATCCTAGGGTCCTGGGATCGAGCCCCACGTCAGGCTCTCTGCTCAGCGGGGAGCCTGCTTCTCCCTCTCCCTCTACTGCTCCCCCTGCTTGTGCTCTCTCTGTCTCTCTCTCTCTGTCAAATAAATAAATAAAATCTTAAAAAAAAAAAAAGACAGTAAGGGAATATTATGAACAATTCTGTGCCCATAAATTCAACAACTTGGAGGAAATGGACCATTTCCTTGAAATACATGACCTACCAAAACTTACTCTAGAAGAAATAGATAATCTGAATAGTACTCTATCAAAAAGATTAAATTCATAGTTTTAAACCTTCCAACCAACAGAAAACTCTAGGCACAGATGATTTGGTTTAAGTGGGGAATCCTACCAAATATTTCATGAAGATGTCATACCAATTCATAATCTCTTTCAGAAAACAGAAGAGGAGGACACATTTCCTGACTCATTTTATGAGGCCAGCATGACTCTGATGCCAAAACCAGACACAGACATTGCAAGAAACAAAAACCGCAGATCAATAGCCCTCATGGACATAAACAATCCTCAACAGAATGTTAGCAAATTGAACCCAGAAATATGTAAAAGGGATACTACATCACAACCAAGTGTGGTTTATCTCAGGAACACAAGGCAGGTTCAATTAGGAAAGATCAATCAATGTAATTCACTAAAGAGGAAAAATCTCATAAATATCTCAATAAAAGCAGAAAAAGTTTTTGAGAAAATCCAACACTAACTCATGCTAACAACTCTCAGCAAGCCAGGAGTAGAAGGAAAAGCCTCCTTAACCTGATAAAGAGTATCTGTAAAACCCTGGCCTAACCATGGACTGGCATCTCTTCCCTATGGCTCCTTCTTGCAATGGGAGGACACACTGGCCCCTCTGAAAAGTCTTTTCTTATTGAGAATATATTACCAAAAAGCTAAAAAGGAATTATATTTCATTCATTTTTTCACATTTTCACGTTTCTGAATTCTGGATACATGTTACAGTCAATGGCATCTTACAATTATAAAAAGGTAGAAAGGTTTTTTTTTCCTCCTCTCTCTCTCAGTGCTATATAAAATAAGGGTGCATCCTTCAATGACATCTTAGAGTTTATGGAGTCGATTCTTTTCCAAAGGTTAGTTTTCTTGAGTTCTAGCGAGCATTTGTGGCAGAGACGGGTAACTACCCAGCAACACCTGTTCCCTTCTTCCATGGTCATAAATTGTAACTTGGCCACAAGACCGCCTTGCTAGTGACCTGCACTTCCAGGGCTCCTTGCAGTGGGTGTGGTTCTATGACTAAGTTTGGGCCATTGGGATGGGAGTGGATGTGATGTATACAACTTTGGGATCATGGATAACCAAAAACACAAGCCAACTGACTTAAAGTTTCTGTCTTTCCCCTTGATCAAGCCTGATTCCCACCTTTGGCCTTAAAAGGCATTAATAGTGCCACAGGGGAAAGGGGTGAGGGTGTAACGGTATGGAGGAACCTGGATCCCAGAATGACCAGGAGAAGCAAGCCACCTGCCAAGATAAACAGCTCACCTTGGGACTGACATATGGGAGAGAAATCACCTTCTATTTTTTTTATCTATTGTGTGTGAGAGCCGAGCTCTCTCTCTGTCTCTGTCTTTCTCTCTAACAGATTAGCCTTTATCCCTAAAATATTTCCCTCTAGCCACGGATTGGCTCATCTTTGCCAGCCCCCCTTCCTGGCCACTTTTCTGTCCAACTTTCTGATGACCTCCTTGCAACAGCTACGAAGTTTCTGCCCCTGTAGTAGATATTTTTATCTGGCATTTTGATGTTCTGAGCATGTTGACATGTTTGCCTGGATTGATTTGCTTACTAATTTTACTCTTTCCCTTTTATGCCACTTGGTAATGTAACCATTGTCAATGATGACTACGTTTTGGAGATAATTATCCTTCCATGAATAATCACCACTTCAAAATCTGTATGCCACAGTGAGACAGCTTCATCAAAATGAAAACCCATGCTGGGGGCACCTGGGTGGCTCTGATTTTGATTTTGGCTCAGGTCTCAGGGTTGTGAGATGGAGCCCCACCATGAGCCCCGCCTCTGCCCGCCCCCCTCTGGTGCACACTCTCTCCCTTTAAAAAAAAACCAAAAAAACCCCAAAAAAACAAAAACCTATATTGGCACACTAAAAATGCAGGAGGGAAAAGAGGGAAGGAAGGGAAGAAAGAAGGAGGGAGGGAGAAAGGTGGGGGAGGGAGGGGAGGAGGAAGGGAAGGCAGGCAGCATAAGAACAGCAGGTTTTCCAAAGGGACCAGCAGCCATGGGAAAAGGTCCCTCATCTTCCTCGTGTACTTCTCTGTTTCTTGTCCTGGAAAATCATCCCAGTGGTTCCCCGGTTGGTTTTCCACATGACTAAACCCCACGGGCCTCATCGCATCATACCCAGGCCACCTGACTGCCTCTCGCCAGTTCCTCCCGTGCCTGGAGCCCGGTCGGGGCACAGACCCGGGCACACTGCCCATCCCCTCACCTGCCTTCACCCACAGCCTCGCCAGAGAGGCCTCTCCCTGATGGCCTAGCCGAGCGCGGGGCCAGCCTGGGGTCTCCGGACGCTCACAACATGGAATGGTCCGTCGGACTCCTGGCCTGCCTAGTGGGCCTCCTCCCGATGGGTGAGTCTCCCACTATCCTCTCTGGCCTATGCTCAGAACAGAATAGATGCTCACACGACCTCAGGTACAGTCTTCTCGCCTGGCGCCGGGGGCAACCGGGTTCACCCAGAGCCTCCAGACCTGCGGAGGAGGAAAGAGGGAAGCCGCGGTGACAGAAGTCAGAAGTTCAAGCCCGGGTTTTGCCTTGGGTTTCCGGGGACTTTGGGCAATCCTCTGACTTCTCTGGGCCTCGGTGGCCCCACCTGTAGAAAGGCCACCTGCTCACCCGCTGCTGTGAGGATCCAAGGAAGATAATGGGCAAGCTTCGGGGAGGACAGTCCAGGCTCTGAGGGACTTCGGGTGTTGCCGTCATCCGAGTGCCTTATGTCTTGATGGGCACAGCCCAGAGGGGAAGGGAGGAGGCGCGTGGTTGTTTGGGGTAAGAGCGGGCTTGATTTCCCATGGGGAATGGGGCAAGTAAGAGAGGGCACCCTGAGCACCCAGCGGGACTCCCAAGGGGTGAATGGGAACTCTTTGCAGCAGCTTAAGTAACAACATCATTGGTCACTCAGCTCAGTGACTTAGGGTTGCTGGGAATGGTGTTTTGGTTACAGACCATCTGCATGAGAATTTTGGTGGGGAGAGGGGCATTCATCTAAAGGCAGATCCTTTGGTTCTATCAAGCGGCAGGGCTCAGGAGTCCTCATGTTCTACCATCTTCTCAGGTCGTTTTTTTTTTTAAGATTTATTCATTTATTTTAGGGGGGGTGGGGACAGAGAAACTCAAGCAGCCTCTGTGCTGAGTGCACTCAATCTCATGACCCTGAGATCAGATCTGAGCCGAAACCAAAAGTAGGACGCCTAACTGACCGCACCACCCAGGCGCCCTCTCTTGGGTCAGTCTGATACACGAGGTAGTTGAAGGCAATCGGGATAACTGACAAAGGCCATCCTCTGAGCCCTGGTCCCTCCTGAGACTCTGCCCCTAGACTAGGAATCGGTGCCTCCACGGGCAGGGCCACGGGCCGTCACGCGCCGCACGGTGACATCATGGTGTTCTGAGTTAGTCAATAGCCCTTGTCTGGGGTCCTGTCTCCACAACTGGACTATCAACTCCCACCCTTAGCTCCTCTTCCTTCCTCTTGAACATTCAACAGAGGCAGCGTCCAGTTCAGGTCTGGTTTGGATAATTCTAGCAACCACCTACAGATAGCTCTTACAAGTGCTGGGCCCTTTAATTAGAACCCACGTAAGCCTCGAAGCCGTCTGAAAAAGGAACTTCTATTCCCTTTTCACGGATGAGGCGCGGAGGGGCCCAGTGAGTGGTGTGGGTGGATGTGTGGCTCTCGACTGGGCCCCCACCGGCCCCCAGCCCGTGCTGCCCCCCGTCCCACCACCCAGCCCAGTGGTGGGGGCGAAGCGGGTGGGGGCTGGAGGAGGTGACCCCACCCAGACCGGGGGCTGATAAGAGAGCGGTTCAGACGTGAGTGTTGATGTCACAAACACCTGTGAATCCTGGCTCTGCTATTTACCAGCTGTGTGGCCCTGGGCAGGTTGCCTAACTTCTCGGAACGTCGGTAAAGTGGGGACCCGGCACCTCGTGGGGTGTTGTGAAGGATAATTAGACCCTGGTTAAAAGCCCGCCAGCTCAGTCCTGGTGCTCACTGATCGTGCCATAAACGGCAGGGAAATCTTGCTAAAGCCACGTAACCTCGAGAGAGGCGAGGTTGGGGTGGGAGGTGGTTTGGGTTTCTTTTTCTCCTGTTGAGGGTCAGCTGCTATGAATCAGTCAAAGACAAAAAGACTTAGAGGAGGCCTGAGTAGTCACGTGTCCAAGAACAAAACCCAAACCACACAAGCACTCCAGCTGTGGCTCAAGAGGAGATTTCCCCAGGGAGGCTGAGGCACTGCTTCATGGCTACAGCCGAGAGGCCCGTGAACTAGGGTGAGGGGACCCCGCTTTCTGAAACCCCTCTGGAGACGTTCACCTATGAGCCCCTCCATGAGGCAGCGGGCCTGGACAGGAGGACCAGGCTGGGTTTGGCTGCAATGCAGGAGCCCCGGGGCTTCCTGAGCAGGGTGCCGCAGTCCCAGGCTCGTCCCCAACCACATCTCTGAGCAGAGGGCCAGGGCAGGCCCTTGGCAAAAGCAAAGTGGGAGGAATTTGCCCAGGAAACCCCCTTCTACCTCCTGTGCCCTTCTCCTTCATACTGACGCCACCCACGCCCAGCACCCAGTGCCCTGGGGCAGCCCCGAATCTCCCAGGGGCTCACGCACACTCTCCCTTGTCTTTCCCCTCTGGGCTCCCCACAAATCTGCTTCTGGAAAGCTGGAGATGCCGGGGAACGTGCAGGTGGGAAGAACAATGGTCTGGGAGCTCTGGCCGCTTGGGTGACCTTGGACAAGACTGCAGTTGGTCCACAAGCCTCTGATAAGCGGGTGGAGGGATCACAGTCATCCTCAAAGACTTCAGTGTCAGGCCTGGACAAGCAGCTCGTTCACTCCTCACCACAGCTCTACAAAGCAAGGACCCTTGTCCCAATTTTAAGGAGGCCTATGGAAGTCAGGGGACTTTTCTGGGGTGTCACAGCCTGGACTGAACTTCTGGAGTCTCCCGAGGGCAAGCCCCACCTTTTACACCACCTACGTGCCCTGGTCGTGAGCCCAGAGCACAGCTTGGTGCTCAGAGGAATTTACTAGCTCGGAACCACTGCTGACAGACAAACCAAAAGGCAAGACAAATCACAGCAGTCGCCCTAGCTGGTGGGGGTGCAGGGAAAGGCCGGGGAGGAGATGGGCTGGTCATGGGTCCGGAAGGAAATGGGAGAGTGTCGTGAGCCAGGATGCTGCTTCTGCTCCCGGCGGCTACTGTGGCCGGTAGCTTGGGCTGAGAAGTCCTAGCTGGGGCGGAGGAGGACTGTTGGGGAGGAGGGCCCTGAGAAGGCCGGGGGGAGCACGGACAGAGATGAGCTAAATGGGCACTCTGGAGAGAGCACCCTGTGGCCGACACCGGCCCCAGACCACGGTCAGCTGTGACTGCGCACATTATCTAAGATGCCAACGTGAGCTAGAAAAGGTGCAATGTCAGGGTACCACGTCTTCACTCCTGCTGCATCACCTCCAGATGTATGCCCAGAGCACTTCCGCAGCACTGGTCAGCGCCCCCACCCTGCTCCCTCGCAGTCACACTCCCTTTGCCGGGCTGGTGAGAGCAGGGTCTAACGTGCATCGAGCATGTGCGGGGCAAGCTACCCGTGTGACTTCATTCAACGCTCAAGCCCATGAGGAAGGTATTAGGTGCCTCATTTGGCAGCAGAGGAGCTCGAGACCTGGGACATGAAGTAACCTGCCCAAAGAGCCCCCAGGAAGTGGAAGAGCCTAGAACAGTGCCAGGCTCAGACCGGATGCTCATAAAAGGCAAGGAAAGAATGACCACAAGGGAGATTGTCCCCCAGGTCCAGCTGTGCCAAAGCTGGGAGGCGTACAGTACGCCCTGTGGCCCAGCATTGAGGGCCGGTGTTTTGAACAGCGAGGAGAGTCTGGGTCTCCTGTTGACCTGGAGGTTAAGAGTCCTGAGGCAGGGAGATCAGAGACTACAACAAGGGGCCAGGGTTTCAGTTCTGGAGGATTCCCTCCCTTGTGCTAAAGACGTGCAAGAGCTGCTGGAGGAAACGGCACATGTCACAAGATGCTGGGACCTTGGGTTCCTGCCAAAGCACATGTGTTTGCTCCCCGGGCAATCCCTGCTAGGACTTCCCACTCTCACCTCGAGTTCCTGGGTGGATGCATCCAAAGTCTCCATGTAAGAGGGAGTCCAGGCCCTTGCCTCTTGAAACACCATCCAGCAGGTTAACAGGAAACACAAATCTCCCCCTAACAGGAGCCAAGATCTTAACACTGGCTGAAAGGGCCCCTGTGTGCCCTCTCGGCTCTGAAAGCCTCCAGGGCAAGGGAGGGGCGGGGGGCGGGGATGTTTCCAAACTAGACTGTCGTCCAGGGGCAACACAGCCCAGGGGACAAAGTAGGAACAGGAACCATGGAGCGGGGAAGCCTCAGCCCTGCTTCTGGTTGGTCAGATGACCTTGCAACAGTCACGTGGCCTCTCTGAGCCTCAGCCCTCCCTTCTCCAAAAGGGGCTATTGCCAGTCCCTCTTGGGGCTGTCGTGCACATGAAATGACATGAGGACCGTCTCCCTGTGAGCACCCAAAGCACTGCGTACTCTGGGCCCATGATCTGGGCATGGCCTGCAACCCCTTCACTGATGTCCTTGCCTCTGTGGTTTTGCCCAGCTGCTGCCTTTGCTTAGGACGCCTTCAGTCTACAGCAAGGCTTAGCAAATCCCTTTCCTTTCTTGAGGCTCCGCCGAAACAACACGTCCTCTCTCCCGGGGCCTCCAAGGATTCCCTGCCTAATATTTGCACATCTCTTCCCCCAGCCCACACCACCCTCCCCTGCCAGCCTGGTCACCCTCCCTTCTGCCCTGTTACAGCAATTCAACATCAATTACTACATGGCAAGTCCCTCGCAAGGCAGTAACAACACAAATACGACCACATATCCCTGGTCCCTGCCCTCCTGAGCTTCTGGGTGCCTGGGCAAGACACACAGTTGAATAGGCCATGCCCATATGGAGGAAGAACCTCTGCCGGCCCTGGGGCACAGGGTAAGGATGCCAGACCCAGGCTTGGGGTTCAGGGAAGGCTTCCCTCTGTAGGACGACTCAGCAGAGGCCTGGGGTGACTGGGAGGGAGTTGGTGAGAGAAATGGGCCAGGAATCTTGTTCAGACAAAGGAAACATTGTTGGTGTCCCTCATTAGAGGACCTGGCAGCCTGCAGTGTAATTATGTGTTCACAGATCTGTCTCCCTTTCTGAGTGGTGAGCTCCAGCAGGCTGATAAGGTATCCTATTGATCTTTGTAACCCTGGCTTGTATCCAAGTGCCTGGCTTAGAGTGGGAATGTGTCTGATAAATGTTTGCCAATCGATGAGTGCACAATAGCAAAAACTACCCGGAGTAATCGGTACCTGGTTCCATGATGCCTGCAAGATGCAGAAGGTCAGAGGAGGCTGAGGTTACAGAGGGTGGGAAGTGTAGGGAAACTGAGGCAGAGGCTGAGCCTCAGGAGTGGGGAAACAATTTCTGCACCTGGGAGTACAGAGTAAACCAGCAAAACCTTCAGAAAGGGTTTCTCAAATGTGAAACCAGGACCTTTATTTTTTTTTAATTTTTTTTAAATGTTTTATTTATTTATTCATGAAAGTCAGAGAGAGAGAGAGAGAGGCAGAGGCAGAGGGAGAAGCAGGCTCCCCGCCTAGCAGGGAGCCCGATGTGGGACTCGATCCCAGGACCCTGGGATCATGACCTGAGCCGAAGGCAGACGCTTAACCATCTGAGCCACCCAGGCGCCCCGAAACCAGGACCTTTATTAACAACTGAACAAACAAGCTCATAACTAGAGATAAATGCCATGTCCTCACTTGGGTTCAAAAGCATAATTCCACTTGTCCAGAAGAAACAAGATTTGGCTTACAAGCACATTGTGTGAAAAAAGAATGTGTGGTTTTACTTGATGGCAAGCTCAGCAGAAGCCCAAAGTGTGGTTTCATACAAGGCAGAGCTCACACAACCCAATTTGTACCCCACGCCACTGGTGCATCACACCCCTGCAGCACACCCCTGCAACACACCCCTGCTGCACACCCCTGCTGCACACCCCTGCCGCACACCCCACTAGGCTGCAAGGAGAGCATGAAGCAAGCAGTGAGGAAGCGGAGTAGATGGGATGGGGTTCTTGGAGGATGGGTGGTCACCAGCTGTGGGCTCAGGGGATTCCTACCCAAGGCAGCAGCTACCCCCAAAGAGTAAAGAGCACTGGACGTGGAGTCAGAAAAGCTGGGTTTCTCCCATCTTCTGCCTGTGTGACTCTGGGCCTCCATTTTCTGATCTATAACAATACCCCCCCCCCACCCCGCCTCACTCCCCCAGGGTGTCTTGCGGGTCATGTGACATGATGTATATAAAAGAACTGTGTAAATTACAAAGCTCTTGGGAAATACAAGAGCAACTATATTATTCCCTCTAAAGATCCCTTTTGTGAACTGCATTCAGGGCTCTAGCAGCGCGGACCGACCAGCCTGTCCTCCCTCCTCAGGGAGACACCACCCCTAGCCAGATCCTCCCAGCCCGGCTCCAACACCCAGCCGCCCACCTGCTCGCCCCCTCCCCAAAGCAGGGCAAGCATGTAACAACAGGGGCGGGGCTCTGCCGCCATCTTGGAGCTGGAGGCTGAGCACAGCTCCCAGACCTGAGCTCAACCATACTTCAGAGGCTCACAGCACAGCAGGTGAGGCAACTAGGCCCAGAGCAAGAAGACAGCACAAAACTCTACCGCTCATGGTCTCTCAGCTCCCCATCTGGCTTTTGGGATGCCCCTTTGGGACGCCCCTTTGGGTTGACCTGGATTCTAAAGGAACCTCGTCTACTAGCTCCACACATTAAGTTCAAAACCTACCACCCCTTGCTGAGGCCTGTTTCCCCTCTGTAAATGGGAGTGTTGGTCTCCTTGGATGAGCCCCAGGCTTCCATGCCTTTAGTGCACTAGACTGCTGGCTGTGGAGTCAGGCAGTCTTGAGTCAGAATGCTGCCTGTGCCTCCTTCTAGCTGTGTGGCCTTACCTAATTACACAACTTCTCTGTGCCTCCGTTTATTACATGTAACCCAAGGATAACCGTGCTTCCATCTAGGTTCATTTGCGAGAACCAAAAGAGATACTACCGGGAACTTGGTCGACACAGAGGTGCACAGTAAGTGTTATTTTCACCGTCGTGGGAGGCTTGGGACTGTATGGTAACCACGGATCCCGAAGCTTTTCTGCAGCAGCGCAGGTGGTGGGAAAGCGTATGGGGTCAGTGGGCCTGTAGGTGAGGTGGGACCTCCCCGAAGGAGGGAGGGAGGGTCCAGGCACCTCGAGAGTCATGGGAGTCAAGATCCCGGGAGATGCCTCTCAAGTCACGGGGTGGGTTTCTGGGCCCCCACGAGGGAGACGCTTCCTGAAATCCTGGGGTTTCCAGCGCCCCCCCCGGGGCGCTCCCTGAGTCCGGCGGGTTCCAGGCTCCCCGGCGAGGGGTCCCCCACCCCAGCGTCTGCTGACGCTCCGGCCGCCCGCAGGTGCGCCGGAGCAGCGCTGGTCCATGCAGGTGCCGGCCGAGGTGAGCGCGGCGGCGGGCGAGGCGGCCGTGCTGCCCTGCACCTTCACGCACCCGCACCGCCACTACGACGGGCCGCTCACGGCCATCTGGCGCGCGGGCGAGGCCTACGCGGGCCCGCAGGTGTTCCGGTGCGCGGCGGCGCGGGGCAGCGAGCTCTGCCAGACGGCGCTGAGCCTGCACGGCCGCTTCCGGCTGCTGGGCAACCCGCGCCGCAACGACCTGTCGCTGCGCGTCGAGCGCCTCGCCCTGGCCGACGACGGCCGCTACTTCTGCCGCGTGGAGTTCGCCGGCGACGCCCACGACCGCTACGAGAGCCGCCACGGCGTCCGGCTCCGCGTGACCGGTGAGCGCGGCGCCCCTCCCCCCGGCCCGCCGCGTCCCCGGGGGGGCGATACACGGCGCCTTTCTCTAGGGCAGGGGGCCGCACGCCTGGCGATGGCCGCGGGCCGCTCGGCGACTTGGTAAAAATGCAGAATGCTGGCCCCGAGAAGGGCCGAGCGGCGCCCGGGAGTGGGCATCGGAATGAAGCTCGGGGAGCGCGGGGGGGGGGGGGGGTGAATGGCCCCAGGAGCTCTCAGTCTAGGGGGAGGGACACAAGTTGAACAATAATGGCAAGGCTGCGATGGAATGTGTGCTCTGTGCACTGAAGGGCACCCGCAGCCCCCTGGGGAGGTGCCCCGGGAGCCCCTAAAGAAGTGGGAACCAGGGTCCCCGGCCCCTAGAGCCGAGGTTCTCAACCCTGGCCGCGCACTGGAATTAGCTGGAGAGCTTTTAAAAATCCTAGCCCTCCCTGCTGTGGGGATCCCGTTCTGGGTTCCAGTCTGGCTCTGCCAAGAACTCCCCATGTGCCTGTGGAGTCAGGCGGTCCTGACTCTCCGAGTGCCGCCTCTCCGAGTGCATGTCAGTTTCTAACCCGGGCCCGCGCGCCGCCCTGCCGCAGACCCCCGCGTTCAACCCTAGACCTTGGTGAGGCTGTCTGCCAGTGGGAAGTGCCCTTGAAGTCATACCGGCAGACAGCCCCCAGCCCTGAGCTCCAGCAACGGTAACGACCGTCGAGTGAGCATTTGCTATGGGCCAGGCCCGAATCCAAGCACCCCACATGTATTAACTTGCCAAATCTCCTCAACGACCCCATAAGGTAAATGATCCCCATTTTATGCATGAAGAAACTGAGGCACGGAGCTTCAGATAACTTGCCCAAGGCCACATCTCCATGGGATCCCAGGCACCATGGCGCTAGAGCGCCTACTCCCTCCTCTCCGCGCCCCCGCCCCAAATCTCTTGGTGACTAAAAGGGACTGGGAGGGGTCCCCCCTTGCCCGCCGCTGCTCTGACCACGGTTCGCTTTCTCCCCCGACGCCCTGGCCGCCGCCCGCAGCCGCCCCGAGGATCGTCAACCTCTCGGTGCTGCCCGGGCCGGCGCACGCCTTCCGCGCGCTCTGCACCGCCGAGGGGGAGCCGCCGCCCGCCCTCGACTGGTCCGGCCCGGCCCTGGGCAACGGCTCGGCCGCCGTGCCGGGCCCGGGCCAGGGTCACGGCCACCAGGTGACCGCCGAGCTGCCCGCGCTGGCCCACGACGGCCGCTACACGTGCACGGCCTCCAACAGCCTGGGCCGCGCGGAGGCCAGCGTCTACTTGTTCCGATTCCACGGCGCCTCCGGGGCCCCGGCGCTCGCCCTCCCGCTCGGCGCGCTTGGCCTCAAGGCGTTACTGCTGCTCGGCATTCTGGCCGCCCGCGCCGCCGCCCGCCGCCGCCTAGGTGGGTGCACCCCGGGCCAGGGCGGGGGCGAGGGGCCGGGCGGGGGCTCTCTCCCAGGAAAGACCGCCTGGCCGAGCACCTGGCGTGACTCAGCCCCTGCACGCTTTCTGCACCTGTGCCTCATCTCGCTGTCCTCTCCCTGCGTAGAGCCCAGGAGGGGGGAACCAGCAGGAGCCCGTTTTACACTAAGGAAGCGGAGGACAGAGAAGTGAAGGAACGTGCCTCGAGCCTAGAGACAGAGACCCAAAAAATGTAACTCCCACCCTTCGCCCACACCCCATAAATGACTCCTCCCGAGGATTCTGACCACACATAGGTCTTCCAAACAGCACCATTCCGTTGTGTTACAGTAAGCATCTTGAGGACCTACTGTGTGCTGTGTAGGTGCTCGGAAGACAGAGATGAATAAGACGTGCCCTCGAATGGGGTGCTGAGGAGTAAGCAAATAATTGCAGTCTGCAGGGAGAAGGGCTATCCTGGAGCCCGGGTACCACAGGGGCCCAGAGTGCAGCATGCCTCACCCGGGTGGGACGCCTGGATAGGCCAGGAGGGAAGGCTTTACAAGTAAGGGACAGCTAGATCAGGAACTGAAGCAAGGAGCTGATGGTATTCCCAGCAGAGGGAGCGACAGGTGCGGAAATGCACACGTGTGGGCCAGCAGGGTGTGCGCGTGTGGGCTAGCAGGGTGCGTGCGTGTGGACCAGCAGGGTGCGCGTGTGGGCCAGCAGGGTGTGCGCGCGTGGGCCAGCAGGGTGTCCTCCGGACCTGCCGTTCACCCCTCATTGCTCTCGCTGAGCTGGATGGGAAATCGGCTTGTGCCAGACAGGGGCTTCCCAGACCTCTCGGACCATCCAGGTCAGTAGCACCCGCCTCACACCGTCTTGGGATGAAATCCAGAATTTGTCACAGTTGCCCTGGCTGTTGCCTTTCCTGTGGCTTTGCTGTCTTTCCTTGCCGGTTCTTCAGACCCACCAAGCGTTCTGGGCGCCACAGTCCTGAGAAAGGCGGGTTCTTCTGCTGGGCGGCTTCTCCCTCCACGCTTCTCATCGTTAACTCCTGGTCATCTCTAAGGCCGCTTCATGCCTGGCTAGCTAGTGTTTGTCGCACGTCCCTTCGGACCACTTTCCACAGTGCGGTGGGGTGGACAGCGGGGCCTGTCGCCTGAGGCTACCATAGAGATTCATGCGTCTCTCTCTCTCTCTCTCTCTCTCTGTCCCTCCTACAGAGCACCCAGTTGCCCAGGACACCCCACCACGGTGAGTACCCTGCCTTCACCCACCCCAGTCTAAGTCCCCACTGGCCAAGGCACACAGAGTTTCCAGGGCTTGTAGCATAAGGAGAAAGACCAGGCAAAGCGGCAGGGCTGGGGTCTGGGCCTCGACCAGGGTTTCGACCTTCCCTACAGCCTTCCAAAGCCCTGCTCTTCAGTCTCCCAAGTCCTTCTTGGCCAGACCAGGCCACGCTGACCTGCTCTCCCCACCCACCCCTCCCCCAGTATTTACAGTCTGGGCCTCACACTGGCATCTCTCCCAGACCTGCCTGGTATCCTGGTGCCAAAGGGTCATTTTTCTGTCTTATGTCCGCGCCTACATGTGATTCCTAGAGGCTGTGTTTCCTCTTGGGCTCCCCAGCATTCTAGAATAGGCAGACTCACACGAAAGCCCGCTCGGGGCGCTCATTCTGCCCCAGAGCTGAAGGCTTCTCAAACAAAATGCCATTAGAGGTTCAGAGGGTTTAAGCTAGGACGTGCTGACCCTGCAGTCCAGGCTCCCCTTCTCTCTCGGTGTCTGTTCAAGTGAAGGTCTGCGTGAAAGAAAGAATCCAGTTCACTGACCCTGGGCGGGGTGCCTGGGATGCTGGGGAGTGGGGGGAGCAGAACCCAGTCTTTCAGGGCCTACTGGACAAGCGCAGGCGTTCCCATAACTTGGTCCCTGCCTGTGCCCTGAGGGCGGGAGAAGCCGTATTACCAGCCCAGGCCCCTTTCTCTAACTGCCCGGCCAGCCATCCCCCCCGGTTCTTGAAAACCCATGCAGTGTCCCTCTGCTCCGCTAACTGACTAGCACACCGAGTCACCTCCGTCAGAAAGCCGAGGGGTCAGGTAGACACTGCGTACTTGCTGTGTACAGACAGCGTGCCGGGTGCTAACACTAGAGCGACATTCCCCAACGTCAGAAAACTCACGTTTTAACGTGGAGAATTTGATAAACACGTGAACAAGATCAGCTTCGATTCTGAAGTATGAGCTGTGAAGGAAGTGGACAGGGCCACGCAGCAGAGCCCCGGGAAGGGAGGCGGCCGCTGGGCCCGTCACAGGCTCAGGGGAGACCGGGAAGGGGCCGATGGGAAGTCACTGAATGCTGATGGGAAGCACCCGGGGGGCCCCACCCGAACAAGGCTCGGGGCCAGGAGCCTTCCGAGGAGGCGGCAGGGCGGAGGTGGAGAGGCGGGCAGACGGAAGCAGGGCTGACCAGGGGGCCGGGTGGGCAGCACGAGCGAGCGAGGCAGCCAGGGTGCCCAGCGTCGGCGCTGTAAGCCTGGGTGCCACTGACTGAGATGAAGACGACAGGGAGGAGGGGGTGCAAGCGCTCACACATAGGTCTGAGATGCCCGCGGGAGAAGTGAGAGCAGCTAGAGCTCAGGGGGCCACGCCTGGGGAGATCAGTGTGGGGGGCACCAGGCACAAGATGGTTGTTGATGCCACCGACGAGACCCCTTCCAGAACATAGTGCCTCTGGGGTCTGGGAGGCCGTCCTCCATGGTAGCCTCCTCCCTGCTCCGCAGACGCTGCTGCCCGCTCTCCTGTCTCCAACCTTAGTTAGTCCCCACGCTCTGCTGGGTCTAGGCCGGGCGCCCATTTCAACTCTCCTTCCTGCCTGTGGCTGGGGCATGGCGTGGGCAATTGGCGGCGCCCCCACTTGTGTATTGGGTGGTCAACGCACTTTCTCCTGTCCACAGGCCCCAGGCTCAGGAGTCCAACTATGAGAATTTGAGCCAGATGAGCCCTGGGGACCCACCAGCGGCCACATGTGTACCATGAGGAGCCCCTTGGCCACTGGCATCCACTTGTACCCCATGAAGAGCAGAGGCCAAGGCCAAGCGTGGCTGGGACGGCCCTTCCTGGCTCCCAGCCACATGGGCAGCCCCTGGCCGGGCGACCTCCCACAAAGGATGTCAAGATCCTGCTCACAGAGGCTCAGTGGTCTCCTATAAGGATGTCTGTCCCAGAGCCCCCGGGATATTTATGTCAGTGGGACCAGCATTTTGAGTGTGTGTGCACGCACAGATGCGTGCAAGCTCCAGCACGAAACTCACGGACAAACTCTCGCCCTTTCCTACACAGAGCGTCATAGTAGAACAGACAGGGCCGGGGCTTCTGAGGCTGGGGCTGCATAAACCTGTGGTCCCAGGAACATCCACTCAGCGGTGAGGAGAAGCCTGGTCCCCCTGCCTCCCAGGGTCTCCTCTGTGACTGCCCCCCACCCTCTGCCCACCTCTTACCCTATCGGCTGCTCTGCGCTCCTTGAACTGGGACCCCCTGGGAACCCATCGTCTCCTGCATCTGGGATCCACTGCCCTCAAGGACCCAACGCTGAGAGGCTAGGGGCCAGTCTGGGCTGCGGGGTCCCATGGATAAGGCAGCTGCAGCAGCGACCTCTCCCTATGACCCACACCCACCCCGGACGTGTGAGGTCCAAAAGCACCAGCAATTTCACGGCATTTGCCCGAGGCCTCTCAGGCTGACTTTGTGGGGTGCTACCTTCCACATTCACACGTCGGTGCGAGCGTGTGCATTTTAGCTCCCGCAGTCCCTGGGGTCAGGACAGGGCGGGAGCAGGTGTACTTGAGACCCGGGCAAGCTGGCAAGAGGAAGGGGCCACAGAGCTAGGGGACTGAAGAGGCGATGGGGACAAACTTTCCCTCAGAGCTTTTCCCAAAGCTAGGCTGGTAACCCAGAGTGGGGAGGGGCCCTGGCTCATGCTCTTCTGGGGAGGTGGCCTGAAGTGGAGGGATCTTCACAAGTTAATAAGCAGGGCAGTGGGTGGCGAGGTGCCCTTGCTCACCAGAGCCTTCGCCAGGGCCTGTGGGTGTCAGCAGCCCATGGTTAACTGGGGATCCATCCAGGAGGCTGTTTGAACTGCCAAAAATGCGTCAGCATTTGCACCTCCTTGTACGAGGACATCTGCATGGAGGGTCCTGTATCACCAACGAAGAAGCCAGGGACACGGGGGTGGTGTGTCTTGAAACATCTGCATGGACTTTGAGGCCTGTTTTGCAGCCAAGAAAAACTGTGACAGCAGTTACTTCTTAAGGGTCCGTTTTGTGCGAGGAATTGGGCCAGGCGTGTGTACAGAAATGAGTAAGGGGCGTCTATCAGTCAGTCTGGGCTCAGTTGTGCTGTGCTAACCGACAAACCCCCAAATCACAGTGGCTGAAAACAGGGTTTATTCTTACCGAAGGTATGTGCCCATCACGGACTGGCGGGGTCCCAGGCTCCCATGGATCCAGCATCTCTCGCTGTGGATTGTTGGGTTGGAGATAAAAAGAAAGCGCTAGAGGGCCTCCCACTTGAGAGCAGGACTAGCCACCTGCCCCACTCACCCTCAAGGGGCCGGGCAGTGAAACCTGCCACCACTTGGAGTGAGGAAACCCCGAAGCCCGGGGCACAGCCCTGAGGGCTCCACAGTAAGACTCCAGGATTTCTCACATTAGGGAGCCACGGACCAGTAAGTGGAAAATGCTGAAGGTGCTGTGGGAGCACACAGAAGGGATCACTGACCCAATCTTGGGAAGGCTTCCTGGAGGAGGGGACATGGAGATGATATGTGTGATGGGGAAGGATGGAAATTGGAAGGTTAAGAACAAAGGTGATTCTAAGCAGAAAGGACAGTCTGGGCAAAGGCCAGGAGGTCGGACACAGCATGATGTTGAAGCAGCTGAAAGTTGCTGGGACGTGAGCACAGAGGCACGGTGGCCGGAGCTGGGGCTGCAGCGAGAGGAGTCTCCCACGCGGTGGCCAGTGCTGCCCCCAACAGGGCCGAGAAGCAGAAGGGAGCCGGGCACCCAAGCGGCCCAGCATGGTGCTGACTCCCCGTACTGCCCAGCGGGATGCTTTCCCCGGCCTGGCGCTGCACCTGCCCCACACGCCCCACGCGCTCGGGCTGCGCTTTCCACCTGGACACCCTGGGCTCTCAGAGAGGGTCACCTGTGTCAGGAGCACCTGGGGAGCTTGCTCACATCCCCATTCTCAGTGCCACCTGGGCCTCCTAAAAGTGGGCTCTGAGGGTGGGCGCTGGAATCTTAAACAAATGCTCACGTGATTTTGCCCATAACTTTGTATTGTGATCATTTTCCAACATGCGCACACACACACGAAGCTGAAAAAGATGATCATCCACATACCCGCCACCCACATTCAACAGTTACTACTGTTTGCCATATTTGCCATATTTGCTGTATTTCCTAATGTGCCCATTCACGTGTGTGTGCAAGTGTGCACGCACGTGTGCGTTTGGCTGAACTATTCAAGAGTAAACCATTCAAGACACCACAGTACTTCACCTCTAAATACATCAGCTGCATCTCCAGAGAACAAGAGCATGCGCCCCCATAACTTCAATGCCATTAGCACACTGGAGAAAATTAACAGTAATTGAACAATACCATCTTACAGCCCACATTCGTATTTACCCAGTTCTCAAAACGGTTTTTTTAGCTTGTTGTCTCTAGCCAGGGTCCAGTTGACTCCAGGCAATTCTTAAGCAAGCTAGAGTCTGAGAATGCCTCTGGCTGGGGCCCAACTTACAAGGGAGCGAGCTAACCAGCCAGTGTTCCTTCCTGTGGTGTGTGCAGCGTGAAGTAGGTCTTCCAGAAACTGCAGAAGCGGCATTCCTCAAAGAAATGTGCCTCTGATGGAGTGGTTTCACACGTGGTGATGGGCCGTGGGAGCACCCTGAGGAGGGACAGCAGAGGCTCCCTCTGGCACTCCCTCTGCCAATTTGCTCACAGGGCACAGGTGGCCTCCTGCTTGGTCTCCAGAGAACGCAGCTGCTCTAGGAGCAGAAGGGGAGGGTGGTGGTGGGGGGTGCACTTGGCCATCACCAGACCCCTGGGAGCCTGGATCTGCCACTGGGAGGTCTCCGTGGAGCAGAGCCACCGTCCTCCCCAACCAGACCATCTAAGAGCACAGGGGCTCTGTCATGGCAAGCAAGGACCAGAGCCACGGGCGACAGGTGCAGTCAGCACATGGTCCCTGGCCGCGGAGAGAAGAGACCCAGGAGACTTGGCGTTTTCAAGATCGGACTCCCCAGTGTGGCCCAGGGCACACAGCTAGAGCCTTCCCTTCCTCCGTACAGTGCTCTGGGAATGTGAGCCCGTTAGTCCCAAGAGGGGCTTCTGACAGCCCGGAGACTGCCCTCCTCTGCCTCCCACCAACTGCCCCCAGGGATGGGCAGCAGGAGGAAGAGATGACAATGGCCTCGGGTGCCCACCCAGATCCACCAAGAGCCCAACACACTTCCCTGCCCTTGAGGAGCTAACCTTTTATATCAAGATGTGTCTCCGTGAGATAATCTATACTGAAGGTAGGCCCTGCCTGGGGGGACGGAAGTGACCCACAGTGGGGCTGAGTTTTCACATGCAGCCCCCTTGCTAGCCTGGACAGGAGAGCCGGGGGGCCCCACTGCTCACAGGGCCTCAGGCCAGTGGGACCTTAGAGACCCAGAGTCAGGGGTCCCAGGCTTTGTCCTACCGCCAGCCCTGGCCACTTAGGTCAGTGATACTGGTCCCCCGCCCCCAACAACAGCCCCTCACATTTCCTGAGTGCCTCCACCTCTGTGACCTCAGGGAGTTCTCGCTATAAACCCAGGGAACAAGAAAGGCTGCAATTATCCTCATTTACAATGAAGGGAAAATCTCCGGGAGGTAAGTGGCCCGGTCCCAGCTCCTTCCATATCCATGTGCCGCCTCTTCTTTCCCAGGCTTTCCTCCTCTCCTGTGCCCTTCCTGTGTGTCCTGTTTTATGAACTAAAGGGAGAAAAACATGATCTGCCAGTATAAGGATATAGAATTACTTGGGATTGGAACTCTCTGGGTTTCCCTGGGTTTGGGCCCCCAGACCTTTGTCTTCCACAGTCATTTCCAAGTCGTGTGTGCAAGTGACCTCAAAGGGTCCCCAGAGCAGAAGATTGCCCAGACACTCACCTCCATACCTCCACCAAAGGAGGAGGAGGGGTGGGGGAGGCTAAGAGTGGGAAGGAGGGGGAAGGGAAAGGGAAGGTAGGCAGAGGGGCCTTAAGGAAGGTTAATTAAGAAGGACAAGGCAGGGAGCAGGTCAGCCTGGGAAGGCTGAGAGAGTCCAGGGTAAATCTGGTCTAAGCCACAAATTTAGGCGATATTAAAATATGGCATCCAGGTGAGAGGCCATGTTGGTCACTCTGACCAACAGACCAGGGAATGCAGGGCTGTTTCCTACAAGTGTTTGGCTAACAAAGAAGACCAAGAGGGAAGAGGACTGTCTTCAGAAGAGGAGGAGTTTTCAGAGGAAGATGAAGACCTTCTCTATTCTGGGTTGCCCCACGGTGCCAGGGACCACTTCCGGCCCAGCAAGAAAGCCCACTCATCCAGAGACAGGTAACCGGATTCCTACACTACAAGGAGGTGGCACAGCTGGCCTCTAATCCACTTTCCAATCCCTTAATCCAGTGGTTCTACCTGGAAAAGGAAGCCAAACCCAGACAAGGGTGGAAGGGGCCCCGTCCCTGGGTGAAATTCCAAACTGATGTTACTCCCAAAAGTGCAGACCCTCCCACCATACTTTGGCCCATTCAAGATGTGTCTTACAAATGTTAATGAAAACGAATAGTAAGAGCGAGCTGAGGTTCCGAGGTGCCCCACCCCCGCCCACCAACTCTGGCAGTGGAGGCTTCCTGCAGCTTCCGATCCCTCCTCCTCCTCAGGTCACAACCACGTCAGACTCCCAGGGCTCTCCTGAACTCTCTGGGATCACCAGGGGGCCTCCTGTCTAAGCCGGGCCTTAAGCCCCCAAGCATTAAATTCTCTTTGAGGCCTTGTGTGCGGTGTGGGGACTTGTCACAATATATAGATTCTACCCACTATGAGCTTTCTAATTTCACCTTTTTCTTAGTGTGATTTCTGGATGAAAAGACCTGCCAACCAACTTGCCAAAAAATGAGACCTGTCCACCACATGTAAATGAAATTTGAATCTGGTTTATTTGCAGGATTTTACTTAAACCAATTCTCATTTCTCCCTGCTTATCATCATTACATAAAAACTCATCCTTTGTACAAGCCTGTAAAATGCTGAACAATGAATAGGAAGTGAATATTGCACATTTAATGAACAAATAAGTTGTGGTAAGGCCACACTAGACATGTGGGAAGGAAAGGGTTAAATACACTTAGGAAGTACTTGTTGCCCCATAAGTGATTTTAAGCCATTGAAAGAAAAATGAATTGTAACCTTCAGTGCTCAGACATACTACAACTGTACATTAAAAAATGAAAGTTATAATAAACAACATTCATTCCTTAAGTGATCTCATTACCCCAAAACAGGGTCAGTAGTTTATTTTTTTCAAGTTATTGTCACCAGAAATCAGGAACCCATCTGGACTAGAGGAAGCATCAACTATAGTTTCTACAGGACACTTGGTGGCTCTATTAAGTGTGAGGATCACCACAGACCAGAACAAGGTCAGTATGAGCACCTGGCTGTAAGCCAAGAACTTTATCCAGCTCAACCCAGATTCAAACGGAAGATCAGTACGAGGATACTTAAAAGTAAAAAAGGCAACATGTTTGTTTCCAACATTATACTCTCCATTTTGTTTAATAAGACAAAGTCAACTGAGCAGAAAAAAATTCAGCTACTACCTCAAAATAAGCCATAAAGTTGGTCCAAAATGAAGAGTTTTGTTTTTTTTTTTAAAGATTTTATTTGAGAGAGAGAGAGACAGCGAGAGAGGGAACACAAGCAGGGGGAGTGGGAAAGGGAGAAGCAGGCTTGCAGAGAGCCCGATGTGGGGCTCGATCCCAGGACCCCGGGATCATGACCTGAGCCGAAGGCAGACGCTTAACGACTGAGCCACCCAGGCGCCCCGTGAAGAGCAGTTTTAAAAGATAACATGCAAAGCCTTATTATAAGCTCATCGTGCTGACAGGTGAGAAACCGCAGGGCACAGCTGCTGAGAGCCGATGCCGTCCACGGGGCCCGGGCAGTGGACGTGGCTGCTGGGCCCTCGCCCAGGGCAGGGGCCAGGCGGAGGGTACAGAACGGAAGGAAGCACTCTCTCCAGATGCCTGCAGGTGAGTGCCGCCTCCAGTTTGTGCCCTTGGAGCCTCATCGGTCTCCCAAGTCCTGGCCCTGCTACTCGTGGACACGGCCCTTTTGGAGTACCATGGGCTAACGCGGGCACTTTCCCCAAAGAGCAGCCCTGTTAGACGTTGGGTGGAAGAGGGCCAACTGAAGGCACTGAGCATTTAGCCTGAAGACTAAGAGGTGGACGGGTGGGGCCAGAGGTGTGAGAAGGTCTGGGAGTGTTGGAAGATTTGTCCCAGGAGGAGGAGGAGAGCAGCCCCGGCCTGGCCTGCTCCTGCCAAACCGTTACCGATGTTATCAGGCCAGCTTTGGTGCTACGTGAAGTAGAACTACAGAGAGAGCTGGTCACGGGCCACCTGGCCTTGCCCACGAAGGGGGGGGACTACTGGCCTGGGGGCTGACAGGGAGGGGCAAAGGAGAGGCAGGAGGGGGTCAGCAGGGGAGGCTGAAGAGCAGGGCTGGGGATCCCTGCTGAATGAGAAGTGGGACCAGATGAGCTTTAATGTCCCTGCTGACTTCAGTCACGATTGTACAGCATTTGCTTCCTGCTCCAGAAGAAATCATTAAGCTTAGTATTAAAAACCCAGTAGAAAACGGAGTATCACCTTCATTCAAAAGGAAGAAAGGCCATGCACACTCTACCTTGTACAACGTGGACACACTGATTTTAGTAACCGACCGGGAGGAACGCGGTTGGCACTTGGTTAAAGTGAGGTTAGGCTACTCTGGGGGTTTGCATCTTCTGGATAGGCTTGCCCCCGCCTCAGAACTGACCGACTCCTGCAACCCCAGGAAGCAGATGTGACTGAGCCCCAAACAGATCATGAGGTTCTCTGCGTGCCCAGGAGCTTTGGGAACATGCGGGGTGGGTCCCAAATCCTCCAGCAGGCTGGGCACACACATCAGCACCACCTCCTGTCCTCAGCGTCTGCGCCTCCCAGCTTTCCGCCATGTTCACTTGTCACAGGCGTGGGAGCCTGGAGAGGGAGACCGAGGGTGCGTCTCGGACCGAGCTCTGTGTGCTGCAGAGCTGGGGGAGACGGGGTGGGTGGGGGGGCAGAAGCAGGGGAGGTGCTCGTCATGGGCCAGGAAGCTGCCAGACATCCCTGTGGGAAGCAGGCGCCGCCGTGGCAGGTGCAGGGCAGGTGTGGGCAGGTGTGGGCCAGCGGGCCTCCAGCACTGCTCGGAGCGGGCGGCCTGGGGCCGGCTGGATCCGGACAGCCATGCACAGCACGGGTAACAGCGTCCAAAACCGGCCCCGCGCGCTCCGGAGGCCGACTACTTTCGGCAGCAAAGGCGCGTTACTCCTGAAAGCCAACGGGGAGGCCGGTCTCTTCCGCCCCAGGAGGCTGCAGCAGCGCTGCCACCTTCTGAAGCATCTCACGGTCTTTAAAGCGCTTTCTTGGCCCAGAGCAGCTCGGAGGAAGCAAGCGGTGAGCCAAGCTCCCACTGCTGCTAAGCCCGAAGGAGTTAGAGAGGAGGCGCTTTCACCGACCCCCTATGATAATCAAGTTCCAGTGTCAAATGAAATAGAGGACATCAGGCACAAAAGCCTGCACTGACTTTAACTGAAATACTTGACAAGATAGTGTGAGATCCCTAAAATTCGTAGTCTTGCCAGCTACAACCAAAGGTTGGTTTTATTTTTTATGATTTTTACAGACCAAACACATTATAAATATTACAAACCTTCGAAAATTAATAATCATAATTTTCTTTAAAATGTACATACTGTCACTCAAAAATGTTCACATTCTAGGATACCAATAATTACAGCTTCCTCAGAGAAAAGAGCACACAAAACCCCTCCTGTCATAAAATCTTTGTTGCCAAATCGGCCACCAAACTGCTCACAGCTTCTAACGCTTTCTTACACAGCACAGGGAAGCTGCCTGATGTTGAAAGTGGAGAGAAGCAAAACGCCCCAGGTTAGCTCTGTGACGGACACCTCGTGACCTACACAAACTCGGAGGCTGCAGGGGGATGAGCTCTGTGAGGCAGAAGTGTTCTGTCCAACTAGAGAAGTTTGAAATGAAGAACAGCTCCTGCACACTTCCACATGTTGGGGGAAGTACTACATAGGGTATCTGAAAGAGAGATTATCACTCCGTTAACCTAGATCCCTACCCCCTGCTAAGAGCTCTCAGTTCAGATATTTTTAGGTAAATACCCTTGGGTTATAAGTAACCCATGAACAGAAGACATATTATGCAAGCTGAACAAACAAAACCAATTCTGAGCCAAGAGAATTAGGAAGACAAAAGTCAAACTTTCATTCCAGGGGGGGAAATGACGAGAGCAAGAAGCTGGCGACAGAACAAGGCCACACTACAGAAAGGCGCTGGTAATGAGTGAACTGTTACCAACAACAGAAGGCACAGGGCTACTGGGAAAAGCCCAATTTCCATGGACAAGTGCTTCAGTAGGTGTGCTAACTTCATCTGACTTTATATGTGGAATGAAGAAACACAAAGGGACCCAGAGCATCAAGTTCTCAGACTCTGTCTCTTTCTAGACAGCAAGGCCTTCCGATTTCAAGCCTGGTGTCTAACAAGAGTTGCGAACTCTGATGTCTACAGGGACGGAGGAAGTGACCTGAGTGAGGGAATGGGCTGGGGTAGGCTCTACAGAGATTATGTCTACAGTGACCACACTCTCCACCATGGGGGTCACACAAAACACGCCACCAGTGTGCCACCTCGGTTGACAGGGATGTCTCCTTCTCCATAAGGACCACAGCTGGATGGAAATGGACTTGTCACCGTCTCTGCTGTCCACTACAATCAGGATCAAGTGGCCCCATTTTAGACAATGACTCACTTTAATTCAGCATTCTTATCTCCATTCTGCGGGAAGTGATACTTTTAAGCTGGTGTATTTCCCCACCTGTGAGAAATGCAGAAATTTTCTAAGCTTTTTTTACCTGGAAAGAACACAAATGGGGTTCAAAAGTGAGGGTTCTACATGACTCCCAAAGTGGTTAGATCTGGCATAGCAGTCTCGAGATTTAAATAAAATAGGGAAGACAGAAATGGAGACACAGAAGAGCTCTGTGCGAGGTCCTGTGAGGTGACTGGGGCTCCAGCAGCTGAGAGTGGTTCTGTGCCCAAGTGGGACTCAGTAAGTTTCTCCTGTCGGGTGAACATAAAAACTAAAAAGGCCCCAAGAAGTTTCAAGAACTAAGAAGACGCACACACACGCACACACACGCATGCACGCACACACGTGCGCATGCGCAACAGAATTATCTAGTGCCTCCCGACTTGCACTGCAGTCAACAAACTCATTGGCCAAACTGAGCTCTGCAGTGAGACTGAGCGAAGTTACTTGTGCAACAGCAAAGTTAAATGTAAACGTAAACAGCAACAGGGTTTCTTGAGATACTCAGTGTTACTATCGTATGTTGTCCAAATAATGCACTTCTGGATAGAGACAGTTAACAAGAAGAGCCAGGAAGCTTTTCCCATCTTGGAGGCAATGGCCAGGATGCTTTATAAATTGTGCAGCTTGCGATATCTGATCCTGGTATTCAACATACTGCTTATTTGACGTCAAGGATTCAAGAGCAGTCAGAGCCTAAGAGACACGAAGACAAGAGGGTTAACCATACAGACGCAGACAATGTGATTCCCACAGGTGCAGCACAGCTGCCATTACCTGCTACGACCGTGAGCCTCCGGGAAGCTTACAGAACTACAAGTCCCAGAGGCAGGCACTCACTGATTAACCACAGCGGAAGGAAGCCAGCAACTCAAGTTTCTCCGGCTTCGGCCGCCTTCCACACCCAGCCCTCCCTCCTGCTGGCCTGTGCTGTTTCCCAACCCTTCTGCACAGAGAGCCCCTGCTGCAAGCCCCTTAACCGGAAATCCCAGGTGCCAATGGCCTGTGCATGTTTGATTTGCTGTTGGGTTTGTTCTCACGTTACAAAATCATGTCATACTAAGCTAACTGTATGAAATTCAAAAGAAACCAGTGTCTAAGTGCTGCTGAGGATAAACAATAAGGTAGCTCGATCAGTCAACAAACGAAGTACAGATCAAGTTCCTCCGGCTTTGCCCGCCAAAAACAATGAAGGTGCTCCCATGCCCTTTTTTTTTTTTTTTAAGATTTTATTTATTTATTTGACAGAGACAGACAGCGAGAGAGGGGACACAAGCAGGGGGAGTGGGAGAGGGAGAAGCAGGCTCCCCGCCGAGCAGGGAGCCCGATGCGGGGCTCGATCCCAGGACCCTGGGATCCTGACCTGAGCCGAAGGCAGACACTTAACGACTGAGCCACCCAGGCATCCCACGCCCCTCTTTACATTCTTTAATCCCATAATTTTAAAATTTCTTTCCTAGTGGGAGAAGTGAAAAAGACTATTTGGAGAAAACAAAATCAGGGTAACAGTTCTTAGTGTAGGGAGAGTTTTATTTTCCAGCTATACAAGTCCACCCACCCCCAGGATGGTGAATGTGCCCATCAAGTCCCCCACACCTTACCCTCTCAGAGATGCGACCACTGCACTAGCGAATATAGATTAAATGGTGGAATTTGCTTGGCTCAGTAAACAAGGACGGAGAAGATTTTGAGGATGGTAAACGAACTGGCAGCTTAGAAGTAAATGGCCAGGGGGTTGGAGACAGAAGTCTTGGAGTGGAAAATAAACTGATCTGGGTACCAACCTAACTGTTGTGTGAAGAGAGTTCAACCTAAGAACAGGAAGCACTGGGCTTGAGCGGGAGCCATGCCTGAAGGGAACGCAGGCAGAGAGGCGAGGCTCAGGGGACCTCCTCTGATGCAGGAGAGCGTCAGACGTCTCAAATATACCCGGAAATGGGTCGTGCTGACTTCACAACCGGCCCTTGGGACAGTCACCTGCCCACCTGTGGGGTTCAGACATGGCTCATCGATGACTTTGGGGACTCAGAGAGCAGTTGTGAGGTCAGTTCGGGACAAGTATCAGGTCTTACATAGACCAAGAAGCCTGTGAAGACCCTGCCGACTGGATCACTGGACGCGTGCTCTCGATACCCAGGAGGTCATCCGGCCCGGGGCTAGCCTGGACACCGCAAGGCTGCAGAGGAGGAAGAGCTGGGGGTGCAAGCGCCAAGAGGGCGAGGCGGAGCCACACGGCTGAGTGATCCCGGCCCAGCACGTGCAAGCTAGCGCGCCCGCCCCTCTGCGCTCCCCTTCCTCACCACACACAGCCAGGACAGGAACCGTCCCTAGCGTCCAGGGTGGTTAGGAGGGTCTGTCCGGTGAGTGAAGACTTACAACAGGGCCTGGCACGTAGTGAGGACTCAAGAACGCTAGCCATCGTTTTATCTGAGCCACCTCTGTACGCACGCGGCCAGCCTGTTTGCAGGTGCAGGAATGGGACCGCTGCCACGTGGCCGTCTGTGTTCTAGAACAAACTAGCATTTCTCATAGCTGCCGCTCTGTCCAGGTTTGGTTATTCCAACAGCAGCCAGCAGTGGTCAAGCTCCAGACTCACAAAACAGGAGCTGCTTCCTTGGTTCCCAGCTACAGCTCAGCTAACCTCACTGGTCTTCACTGTGGCCCCAGCTTCTGGGCCAGTGCCCAGCCCCCAGGAGGTAGCCAGTCAGCACACCACGTTCATCAGAACCAGATCTGATCCTGGACTGGCTTGCCTGCCCACGGCCTTGCTTCTTCTACGACGGCAGTGACAGTGCTCGAGGCAAGTGCCTACAAAGACAGTTTAACGCAGGCAGGTGCAGTAACCATTTTCCGGGGCGCAGAGCATACTGATGAGCTACTCCTGAAAACCACAACCTCGTGTTGTCGTCGTGTGTAAGGACCAGTGCTGCCCCCTCCCCGCCTCCTGGGCAGGTCAACGGAAGAACTCCTACCCAGGAACTATAAAGCTGTTTTTACTGACCTGCTGAGCTTTTGGGGTCAGATGTAATTCCGTGCCAGGCTTCAAACGGATCTGATCCTCGGAAGGAACCTGAACTGAAAGGAAGGCGGCCATGCCTCGAGCAACCACTCGGAACCTTAGGTGTCAAGGAGAGGTCAGAAGTAAATGACTATTAAAGTAAATATTTTAAAGTAAATACCACATTTTCTCTTTAAAAACAAGATAAACACATTTCAGACCTAATGTTGCTGTTAGCATTTGCAGGAAAATCTTAAAAAAGATCCAGAAGGAGGATTAATCTTCCTTTCCATTATACTGCCCCAACAATGTAAGCAACATTCAGACTCAAGAATAAAAGTGCTGCAAGCATGTAGAATAACTGGAACTCTCAGACATTGCTAGTGTGAATGTGAGAGATGGTGCAAGAAAATAGGTTCTGGCAGTTACTCGGTAACAGAGTAACCATATGACCCAGCAATTCCACTCCTGGGCATATACCCAAAAGAACAGAAAACAGGTGTTCTAACAAAAATTTGTAAACAAGTTTCATAACGGCACTATTCACAACAGCCAAAAAGTGTAAACGACCCAAATGCCTATCAACTGATGAATGGATAAACAAAATGTGGGACATCATATACTGGAATATGACTCAGCCATTAAAAGGAGTGGGGTACGGATTTATGATAAAACATGGGTGAGTCCTGAAACTTCATGCTATGTCACAGAAGCCAGACACGAGGCCACATACTACATGATTCCATTTATATGAAATGTCCAGAAGAGACACAATAAAGTCGGAAAGTCAATTAGTGGCTGCCAGAGACGCAGGGGACAGGGGTCTAGGGAGTAACTATGTCATGAGCGTAGCATTTCCTGCTGGGGTGACAGAAACATGTGGTGATGGCTGCAACATTGTGTATGTACTAAATGCTACTGAATTGTACATTTTAAAAGAGCTGCCATGATAAATTTTATGTTACGTGTAGTCTACCACAACTTAAGTGAATCAAAATCACATACTCCTGCTAAACTCTATCACAAACAAAGAGACATGGTGTGAACCCGTATGGACTGAGTGATTCCCAAAGTTGCAACAAGAGGATGGGCTATTCCACAAGAATGCTGACATGAGAATGGGAGGAGAACTTGTTTCAACACTGATAAGGGCTTGGAAAGAAAACCATTATGCAAATAAGTAAGATAAAACGGGAAGCTAGCGGCAAATTCTTTCATGCCTCGGAATTTTTTAGCAACAAAAACTTAAGACTTGTTTCTCATTACTTATCCTTATCCGTTAACTTTAACTCATCTTGACTTACAGTTCTAGGAGACTGCCTCGTGGGGCCTGGGCAGCCCTGACAAAGTATGCAATGAAGCAGCTAACTGGGGTATTTTCACCTAACCCTGCACACCGTCACTGGCTCAAAACCAGACAGAAATCAGCAGTGTGGTCAGGTTACAAAGCCAAAATACAACAAGAGATACTACTAAGAAAACATTCTTTAAATGTGAAAACAAAGTTGTTTTAAAATGAGAAAAAAAGGGCGCCTGGGTGGCTCAGTTGGTTGAGCAACTGCCTTCGGCTCAGGTCATGATCCTGGAGTCCCTGGATCGAGTCCCGCATCGGGCTCCCTGCTCGGCAGGGAGTCTGCTTCTCCCTCTGACCCTCCCCCCTCTCATGTACTCTCTCTCATTCTCGCTCTCTCAAATAAATAAATCAATCTTTAAAAAAATAAAATAAAATAAAAAAATAAAATGAGAAAAAAAATGTTTTTGTAAAATATAAAGATGTAATCAGGTGATTTTGTTCCCCCCCTTAATCTATAGGGGAACCCTAGCCTAGCCCTTAAGTCAAAAAACCTCCTAAAGTATTACAATCCCGAAGTAGGAGCAGAAGCTGAGGCCCACTTAGAAGGTGCTTCCTTACCTGTTAGACAGGGGTGACTTCCGGCCCAGCCCAATTGCCCCCAGAATCCCAGAGCTGAGCCTCTCCTCGGCCAGCAGGCTCAGCCTGCTCTGAAGCATGAGCAGAATTCGAATGACAGATTCTGTCAAGACCGAGTCACTCTGCTCCGCTTGAATCAGGGACAGCTGCAGGACTTGGTGCCACCACAAAAACAGCTTGGCCTCTTCCTGCGTGGAGCTGGGGGGGGGGGGGGCAGGAGGAAAATAAAATTAGAAGTGGATTCTTTCCGCTCCCATTTAACTGAAGTCCACATTTGAATTTTAAGTACAGGGGACATTCAGTACTTTAAAAGCTTAGGCTAACAGATAATATAGTGAGTGTGATACGGCAGCCACGGGGCCAACAAACCTTGGATACACCTGTTCCAACCACTTGCTTAAGATGAGCAGCACCTTCATGTCGTTCCTTAGAGTCTGTTCACTATTTAAACACTGAAGCAAGTAGACATAAAGAGTCAGGTAACTGCCGAGGGACAGGCACTCCTGCAGAAATTCTTCTATGGTAAGCTCAGGAACTTGAAGGGACACCAGAATGGGGCCCCATCCTAAATTCTGATTGAGGGAACCTAAGAAAAGAGCACCAAGAAAAGACAGCAAGATAAAAACAGGAATCAAATTATTTAACTGCTGTCATGAATCTTTTCACTTTAGGCTTCATGTCAAGCCCATGGGACCCCGGAGGCCACCCAAGGGAAGCATGCCGGGAGGCTCAGACTGGAAAGCCCGCACGCTGAGTGCCTATCCCCTGCTAGCCACTGCGGAGGGGCCGAAGTCAGAACTGAGCACTGTGTTCTCAGAGTCACCCTTCTCATCATTTTATGGTCATTAAAATCGCAGGCAGACACTGCCTGTCCGGTCATCCAAGGGTCTTAACTTCATCTAATACCTTTTAAGTATGTTATGAAAATGTATGCTTTTCCAAGGAAAATTATTATTCTATCCAACTGAAGTATTTCCCCTTTTTAAAGCTTAGCTGGATTCATCCCTCAACGGAAATCAATTGAAAAAACATTTTTTTTGATTTTGGTAACATGAATGAATTTGAAGCAGGAGTTTATCCTTATGGTTCTCAAGTCTTTGGGGGGAATGACAGTGGGGAGATGGTGACATGCACAGCACCTTCCATGGGGGGACATGGGTACAGGTCATGGTCTGCCAAGAAAGGGCAGGGGCAGGTTATGGGCACCTCCCGGCATTCTTGCTCTAATACCCTTCTTTCTCTCCTACTGTGTGCACAATGTATATCTGGGTATCAGAGTTGAGTAGTGCTAATCCAAGCCATTCTTCTTAACCAGACCACGTTGTTTCCAGAATCAGAGTTTAGAGGGAGGTTAGGGAATAAGAAAGATTTTTAAAAGGTAGGGGTGGGGTGGAGATTGACCTCTTTGTAATAGTTCAAAAGATGTGACAAAAAGCAATAAAAAACTTATATGAAAACTCATTTTAACAAGTGACAAAAATAGAGAAAAATAACACAGTGGGTCTTATTATAAAGATTCTGGTTTAGGGGCGCCTGGGTGGCTCAGTTGGTTAAGCGACTGCCTCCAGCTCAGGTCATGATCCTGGAGTCCCGGGATCAAGTCCCACATCGGGCTCCCTGCTCAGCAGGGAGTGTGCTTCTCCCTCTGACCCTCCCCCCTCTCATGTGCGCTCTCTCTCTCATTCTCTCTTTCAAATAAATAAATAAAATCTTTAAAAAAAAAAAAAAAAGATTCTGGTTTATAGCATTTGTTTTGAAGAGCATAGCTAGGCCTGTGACTTACACGATGTGCCTCCCATAAAAGGGCCGGTCTGACATTGAAACCCACTGTAAAGTGAATTAGAGGTTCCCTCCACGGAAACATGGTTGTGCTGACAAACATGGGCCATAGGTTCTCACGCTAACTGCAGATCTTTGCAAACAAAACAAAATACATACTGAAGTATCAGCTACATTAACAAGGAAATCTGCGTGGCGCAATCACCCGCTGGGGAGGGTCTGGAAAGATACCTCCTTCTGACAAAGCTTTGCTCTCGCCTGGAAAGGACCAACCTAAAGAGAGCTTCGCACCTTCTTTGAAGTAGGCAGTGATGCAGGCTTCCGTGGTCTCGGCCATGTGGCGGACGGAAGCCAGGCTCTGACAGGCTGCTGTTAAGAGGGGCAGGACCACCAGCCCGTGCACTTTCTGTCCAATCCAGGTCCGGACACTGCCCCGGAGGAACTCTGCCGTTGGAATAGTCGCATTGTTCATCATCATTAGGACTTCCATAAAGAGGCTGCTGAGGGCCATGTGGCGGGTTTGGCTGTCCATGTCTGCGGGGGAACATAGACACACTCCGTGAGAGGCTGCCGGAACGGCGACGTGAATGTGAGCAACTTCAGCTGCACTCTGGGCACATTTTACAATTTACAAATACTCTGGATGGTGCTTAGCTGGTAAGGATAGGATGCAGCACATCAGTACTTTGTAAGGGCACAGTAGGAACCACTGAGAGACCCCTGGTTACAGGAGGTGGCCGAGCAATACTTTAATAAAGAGACCTATCAAGTTGGCATGAAAGACTAAACAATTTATCAGAACATGCTTACTTAGACTTTAGCTTCCAAACTTTGCTCATTTGGAAAACCAAGCAGGCAGATCTCAGAAGTCACCTGATAAACGGACTAGAAAAATACCTCCACCCTCACCACTACCAAAGCTATCAATATTCTGGAGTGATTTACAAGGAATAGAGGTTATTACTTAAAACAAAATATAAAAGTAAGGAAAAGAAACACCTTTTAAACCTTCTTAAAAGAGCTCCTAACTTAAACAGCTCTTATTTCCTTGTTTTTTAAATGGAAAAAGAAAAGTGGACAGACTGATAATTTAAATGGGTCTTTCAAAAAAACAGATGAAAAGAGCACAGCGTATAAGAAAAAGCAAATTCATTGTACAAGACACCTGTGAATGAGCAGGTTACCGAGGTAGATTCCTTCCTCACATCCCAAAACAGAAAACCTTTTTCGCAGGCTAGAGTTTTTGCCAACTACTTCTAGCTCTCCTTAAGCTAGGTAGAATTTTTTTAATGGAACAGAAGTGGGGCTTTGTCACCACAAGCCTCCCGTATTGACATCAGCGAGGGCAGGGGAGTCTGGGTCGTACTTGCCACACCTATCAAATCAAACTCGCCCACCTGCAAGTGTTAAATAAACTCTAACAATGTTACTGTAAGACCTACTTATTGTGATCAAAGCAAGGACTTCAGGAACCAAAGTTCTAGACATAAGTTCAACAATGTCTATGTGTGAGTGCATATTTTGTCATGTATTCCTACGGGTATGGGCATTCTTCTCTAAGGCCTTATCTCTGAATTTCAGCTCAAAAGCAACTGTAATTTTAATGTGCCTTTTAATGATGACTCACAGGAACAAAAACTCATACAGTAAGCCTCCTAACAGATCCCACCCTCTCCTCTCCTCTCCCTATGCATCATCAACACAGCCAACAAATGTTTTCTTAAAAACCAGATCTGATCCCGTCACTCTTCTGAGGAAGATCTTTCTAGAACACCCTCCCCTCCTGTGCTTGGCCAGCTATTATCTGACCTTCACGGCCTAAACACATTTGATCAACTCTAAAACCCTTTCTCTGGTATCGCCTGCTAATTTTTCTTTTTTTCTTTTAACACTGACTGGGTGTTACTGGTTAGAGGGGCTGATGCTAAAAGGTCAGGTGCACTATCCCATTTCATGCTTACAACACCCATATGAAACAGGTATGACTATTATCCCCACTTTGCAGATGAAGTTATAAAACTTGTACAAGATCACACAGCAGGTGGAACACCCAGGCAGTCTGGTCCCAGAATCAGCTTTTTACCTACCATATTATATACCCTGTGCAGTAAATCTACATTGCAGGTACGTACAAGAAATTTCAACTGATTTTTTGTTCACCAATTCTAACCAACTCAGACAGTGACACCAGCTTTCAATTGCTGTGCTTCCCTAAATACTACAGTTGCCTATTTTCAAACAGTATTTAAGTAAACATTAAAACATCTGTGAGATTCATCCACGTCGTGGCAGATTTTCACTGTTGCATTCTATTATACAAATATACTACAACAATTCATCCTTTCTACTGAACACACGGGTTGTTTCCGGTTTTGGATCCCCTCAGATGCATAACTACAGTCACTGTTCACGTTTCCCAGGGCACAGGTGCATTTCTTTTGGAATATTCCAAGGAGCGGAATTCTGAGTCGTACGATATGCAAACTAGTAGATGACAGATGCCAAACTTTTAAAACTGGTTGTACCAATTTCCTCTGTGATCAGCAGTACATGAGTTACATTCATCCACATACTTGCCAACTTTGTATCGAAACCTTCTTAACTGTACTCACTATGGTGGATGTGTCATCTTTTAATTTGCATTTCCCTGATTATTAACATGGTTAGCACCTTTCTGTAAATATACTGGTCATTTAGATATTCTCTTTTGTAGAATGTCAATTCAAGGGTCTTGTTCATTTTTTCTACTGGGTTGTCTTTTTCTCCCTTCTTTTATCCAGTGTGATAATTTTAGTCACTCATATTTAATGTTAATTACTGATGTAACTGGGTCTAAATCTACAATCTTACAATGTACTTTCCATTTACTCCCCAAATTCTACATCCCTTTTTCTCTCTTTTACTTCATTATTTCTTATTCTATTTTCTCTCTTTTGGTCTGGAAGTTAAACACCGTTCCAACATTCTTACAGTGGTTGCCTTACCAATTACACATGCACTCTTGACTTTTCAAAAGTCTGATGTTAACTGGCTCCAAGGCAGTGCCAGGGCTCTGTAACATTCTAACCCCTACCAGCTCTCCCTGCTGGTGCCTTATCCCCGGGAGGCATTTCTATTATTATTGTTTTAGACAATCATGTTTCATGTAGACTCACCTACACGTTTATCTGCCACTTTCATTGTTCTTCACACTCTCTCTCTTCCTACTTATCTTCTCCGGATTATTATCTCTTTCTTTCCACAGTCTTTGATCGTATTTTGCTATTCTTTTTATAACCTCTTAAGCTGGATTCTTATCTTATTAGCCTTCATCTTTTTAACATTTTAATATAAGCACTGAAGGCCAAGAAACTAAGTCCCACTTTAGCTGCACCCCACAAGTTTGGATGCATTCTGTTTTTTTATCCAGTTCCAAATCTTCTAAATTTCTATTATGACTGCTTCTTTGGTCATCATCAGTTAGTTAAAAGTTTGCTTCTTAATTTCCAGGGTATAGTTATATTTTGTTACTGATTCCTAAGTTGACTGCATTGTGGTCTGTTGCACACCAGTCCTTTGAGATTGGTGGAGACTGGCTTTAAGCTGAACAAGGGTGAGGTTCCTTAGCCATTGTGTAGGGGACTCATCCCGCATATACAGGGCATATCTTGTCCACGTGCTCACTATACCCAGTGGGGCTCTTCAGACTTCCTAAAGCCTTACTGATTCTCCTTCGACTTCATCAATTACTGTGAGATGTGTGGCAAAATCTCTTACTGTGAGTGAATCTGACTTTTCTCTTCCTAATTTTGTCAGTTTTCACTTCAGGTATTTGCAGTTGCTGCTGTATTATTAGGTACAAATACATTTATCATTAATATATGCTCCTGGTGGATTAAACCTTTTATCAATTTCCCATGACTCTATCTCTACGATAACGCTTTTATTTATTTATTTTTTGTCATGCAACTTCAAAGCAGGGAAACACCCTAAAGATCACCTGGCTCTGTAATGCTTTCTGCTTCACAGTCCTATCTGCCCAATATTAATCTACTACGCCAGCTTTCTATTTTAATAATTGCCTGATATGATTGCCTTATAGAAAGCTTTCTATATCCTATGCTCTATATGTACTTTTTAGAAACAGCTTAAGGCTGGATGTTCATTATTAATTCAGTCTGACAAACTTTTGTCTTTTAAGCTGAGTACCTGTCCATTTACATTTGCTGATGTATTTAAATTTTACCATCTTATTTTGGTTATTTTTCTCACCTTCTCCAAGCTTCTTTTCTTGCCTTCTTTGGACTGAATGCACTTTGGCCATTCCTTTTTATCTCCCTCCACTAACTTGGAAATTATACATTTTATTTCTATTCTTTTAGTGAATTTCTTAGCAATTTCAACATTCACATTTTACCAAGATGTAAATTTAATCAATTTATTGACCCTCTCAAACCATACTAAAACTTTAGATGCTTTTAAGTCAACCTCCTTCCTAACTTACATGTACTTGTGGCCATATAGTTTAATTTTTGCTTTTGCTTTTTAAACCCATAAATGCATGGTTATGTAGTTTTCCATATGTGCCTAACATTTTACTACGTTCTCTGCTTACTTTTCCTGCTTATAATCCAAGCCTTTTTACTTGTGATCACTCTACTTCTACCTAAAGAACATGCTTTAGGATTTCCTTCAAGTGATGTCACGGGGACAAACAATCTCAGTTTTCAATGAAAGTATCTTTATATCACCCTCATCCTTGCAAGATGGTTTCTCTTAGTTTACAGCTCCAGGTTACAAGTCACTTCCACACAGCACACTGAAGCTGTTCCACTGTCTTAGCTTCCTTTGTTGCTACTGAGAAGTCAGCAGTGTAAATGTTCCTTTGTAGGTGACCGTCCGCCCTCCTTCCTGGGTGTGAGAGTTCTTTCCTTTGTCCCTGCTGCTCGTGCAGCATCACCACAGTGTGACAGTGTGTAGAGATGTGCATTTCTCGGTCCTGCTTAGGATCTGCTGGGTTCACTGAATCTAAGGAGTGTTGTGCTCATCGGCCCTGGAAAATTCTCAGCCCTGCTGTCTCTCCGGCTATTCCTGCCTCCCCCCAGGTCTGTCTGTCCTCTCCGGGAATTCTGACTGGATGACTGCATGTATGTTCCATCTTCCCGGCCTGTCCCCCAGGCCCTCTAACCTCGCTTCCATGTTCTTTCTCTGTCTGTTCTACATTCTGGACACTGTGTTCATATGTATTCTCCAGTTTACTAATTTTCTCTTCAAATGAGTTGAACCTGCTGTTAAACTTACCCATTAAGTTTTTATTACAAGTGCTATATTTTACATTTCTAGAATATCGGATTCTCCCTCAAAGCTGTATATTTCTATAATTTCTTGCTCCTACCGACATTTTCAAATTTCTCTTATTTTATTAAATAGATAAAAATACTTTTTTGTTTACTGTACTAATTATTTCAGTATCTTAAGTCGTTCTCTGCTGACTTGCTTGTGGTGCCTTGTTTCCTTGTGTGTTTTATGACTTTTTCTTTTTTTACTATGAGTTCATATTCCTTGGAACTCTGAGGCCAGAGCTGAAGACGGGTTTCTCCAACGTGGCTCTGTGGGTGCTTTCCCCTGGGCATCTAACGGCACTGCCGACACAGAACAACTTGTACTCAGTTCCCAGGCTGAGGGATTTTTCTCTGGACAGTCTAGGTAGTAGGAATTTGTGCCTCAGACACACATGAGGGTCAGCTTATGCCTACTGATTTTCGAAAGAGACAGCTCTCTTTCCCCACCACATAGATATCTGACCCAACACCCAGGTCAAACGGATTATTGACTTTGCTCTCCTCTCCCAGGGGCAGGTTTATCTCTGGCTCATCCTTACACTGAAGATGCCATCCTGTGGGTGATGCATACGAGCTCCTTTCAGGCCCCCATCTCCAGCGGCCCTGGGCTTTAGTGCTCCCCTACCCCACCCCAGTCTAAGATGGTCCCGTAAAAGCCTTCAAGGGGGAAGCCAGCTTCAGCACTCCATCTACGTTTATGGGTTCCTCCTTTCACTTAGCTTCTGACTTCTAAGATTTCCCACCACCTCATGACAAGTTTCATTGTCGGTTTCCTAAAAACATTTTGTCCAGCATTCTTAGTTGTTTTCAGCAGAAGCAGTCAGGATACCCAGTCCACCAAACTGCCAGGAGCACAAGCTCTCCACACACAGTTTCTTTACACGTCTACAGGTGATTCTGAAGGGCTCTCCCAGTGAAGAGCGAAAGCATCTCGGGATGCTGCTCACTGGCCGTCTCTGGTTCCCTCCTACTTATTAAATCCAGCTGTCTAGCTTAGCCCTCAGTCCCGTTAATCTCACACCAGCATCTGACAGTGTCAACTCCTCCTCAAGTTCTTAGCATTTGTCCCTCCCCTGGTGCCGACATGACAGTGTCCCTGGGAGCCCATCCTCTCTCCAAGCACCACTTCTCTGGGAACAAGACTGAAAGTGTCCTGCCCAGGCCCCTGATCTCACAAGAGCAGGGATTCACCCACTGAATGGAGACACGACGGCCCATGGGCCACTCACCAGGTGGGTTAAAGACGATGATATCATCCAAGAGCTTAGACATCTCCTTTTCTAGGACTGCTAAGGTGATTTTTCCATTTTGTTCCAGGGAGCTGAGGAACTGAACCATCTGATGAGTGAAGGCTCGGCACTTTGGAACTGCATCCTGACAAATAATAAAAGGAGCATTCATTTGAATCCATGCAAGCAGTGTAAACTGAGTATCCCCTGGGGGCATGTAACTGCTCTGAATGCTTCGGGAGGGAGAGGCGAGGACATAGCAGGAGGCCACATGAAGACAGGTGTGTGTCTAAGGCCCTGTGTCTAGGGATATGCAAATCTGTGGTAACAATTACACCAGAACCCCCGTTCTCCCAAATTCCAGAACATTCTTCCTTTTTCACTACATCAATAGCAATGTTAACTACACATTGATTACTTGCCAGAAACTTTTCCAAAAACGTTTATATTCACTACCTAATTTAATTCTCACAACAACACTTTGAGGCAAAGTACTATTTCCAGCTCAGATGAGAAAACAAACGTCGGGATGGCCATGAGCTGGGGACCGGAGTTTGTCAGACCTCAAATTCATGCTCATAATTTCGCTGCCATTCTGCTGCCAGTGACATCCAGATCTCTAAACCGAAGGCTGCCGCCCTCAATCCTTTCGCCCTCTTGTTAGCGTGTAATACTGCTAGTAAGTGAAGGTTTAGCAAAAGAGGTAATTAAAACTAAAAGATCTGAGAGGCCAAAATAGGAGTACACAATGGTACACATCCTCTAACTCTTTCACCTGAGCCATCACAGGGTTTGAGACTGTCCTCAGCAGCACCTCCACTACCACAATCCTGAAGAACACTCTGCCTTTTAAAGCACCCACTCAACTTACAAGATGTTTCTGGCTGTCAGTAGGAATGGAAAGGCCCGCAGACACTCTTAGGAGCTTCATGATTAATTCTGCAGAAGATTCCTTTGCCAGGATGATGGCTGGCTGGTAATGGCTGCTGAAATAACTGAGCACGCTCTGGTAGGACACGGTATCCACGAGATGCCACGAGAGTGAGCTTGTTTGTCCGAGGAGGTTCAGGAGAGGTGAATCCTAAAAATAAAACACATATTCCTTTAGTTTCGGAGTTCTCAGTTTCCCAGAAATATGTATCTCTGGTCTATGGAGTGATCACTAAGATGGCCTATGATAAGCACTGAACAGTTAAGATGTCAAGTAAGTATCTACTGAAGCTAGAAGTACTAGTGAAAGTAATAACCAAGGTCTTGGCAAAAACACATTAACTTTAAAATCTGTAAGTATTCAGAACCCAATTTTCAAAGGAACTCTCAGATCTGGTGGCAGAACTAGCAATTAATGAGATGTAAAATAAAATTGACTTGCATTCTCTAACTCAGTGTGCTTCCCTTCATAACCCAGAATTAGATTACGAACGATCCCAGAAAATCGGGCGCCTAGTTGAAGGCACATCCCATATGCCAAGCAGATATTCACACTGACAGAGGTGTTAGGGAAACAAGTGAAAAGCTACAACCTCGTAGGGAGTGGGGCTCTAGGAAGCCTTGCCAAGTCTTCATCACAGGCTCTCCAAACTTACTGCTTGGTCTACCAGCTGATCTTCCTTTGCCAATAAAATCATCATGAAAAGGAGGCAGACAATCATGCTCCGGGTCTCTGGGTGGGGACTGGGGCTCCAGGCATCAGAGAGCACACTGACCCAGTTGACTTCGCACAGGACAGACCCCAAAAATAAGAAGCAGCTCTTAGGGCTTCCTCGTTCCACCTTAAAGGGAAATGAATCAAAATTAATGTTTTCCTTCAACCTGTCTGTGTTCTTAAAAATGTGTATAAATCAATGCTTACTAAATTGAATTTTAAAAATAACTTTTTCCCCAAATTATAAAAACCATGTCCGAATCCTTCCCCGCAAAGATTTAGACTTAACATTTGTAATATTTTTTCTTCCATCCTCAGTGAACGCATACATTTTTCAGCTTCTTTAGAGTTCATTATTTATTCCACTAGTTCTTAACAGGAGAGGAATGACCTTCCCTAGCTCTAACCAGGGTGGTAAATCCCTGCCACAGTCACCAATGCTCTGTCACAATCCTCAGATGTGCTAAGATAGAACAAAGATTGAGATCTATTAGTCAGTAGTTCCTAAAGCTGATTGTGCAGCAGAACCACCTGGAGAACTCACTAAAACACAGATTGTGGGACCCTATCCCCAGAATTTTATATTTCCTACATCTAGGGTAAGAGCAGGAATTTGGATTTCTAACAAGCTCCCAGGTGGTGCCGACGCTGCTGGTTCTAGGACCATACTTTGAGACCCGTTCTATTATTGTATATAATTTTTATACTGCCTTTTTGGTATAATGTTATGTTATAAAAATGTCTCCACATCATTAGACTTTGTGATTTTTGATGACTGCATAATATTTAATTAAATCCTATTTAAAAGATATTTAAAATATATTAGGGATTGGTGGGGGGGTGGTAAATGTATTTTACAGTATATAATCAATGTCAGAGTTAACTCTTATTAGCCCATTTCAGCTGTCTGTTTAAAATAAAACATGGCTAGCTATAAATTTTTCTATTTAAAATGAAGATTAAAAAGCCATTTATAAAATCAGTCAATGGAATCTGGTGATGATTCATGCCCTCCTGTGACTACCATCATTTTATCATATTAACTGCTGCTTCTTTTCCCTTTTATTCCTCATCCTCTTTTTTCACCTGTTCTCTATCCTCACTCCAAACCCCTCAAAACACATCCCTTCTTACTCCAGAAAGACACACAGGACTGAAAGGCTTCCTGCTTCCGGCCAGGTCAGCATTATCTCTCATTAGACTAAAATACCTAGAGGCACCGAGTCTACACCGACCCTTCGGGGCTGTGCTCACATTTCATCTGTCACACAGCTGAGGCCGCCCGCTTCAAGCCACCCTACAGCTCTTTAAGCAAACATTCTCTTCCATGTTCATAGTAGTGATAAATATCTACTCGGGACCTATCTCATATACTAAACCGGCTATAAAATCATTCCTAAACTTTTATTTTGGAGACAGCCGTCCTCAGCCTTCCCTGGAGCTCGGCTGCGGAGGAGCGACTGACAAGCACAGCCCTGGGTGCTCTCCACGGTCAGCGCTAACAGACCGCAGTACGTTTCCCGGACCGTCAGAGACCACCGTGGACCTGCAGGAATTAAAGCACTTATGGTGTCTCAGTCATCAACGTGACGTCAAGTGAGGAGTAAACACAAAAGAACTGGTGACTCTGAATAAATAAACTGAAACGACTATAAAAAGCTAAGACAAGACAATAAGGGGCTTTTAAAAATGGAAACCTAAGGGGCACCTGGGTGGCTCAGTCGTTAGGCATCTGCCTTCGGCTCAGGTCATGATCCCAGGGTCCTGGGATCAAGTCCCACATCAGGCTCCCTGCCCGGCGGGAAGCCTGCTTCTCCCTCTCCCACTCCCCCTGCTTGTGTTCCTTCTCTCGCTCCCTCTCTCGATGTCTCTCTCTCTCTCTGTCAAATAAATAAATAAATAAATAATCTTTAAAAATGGAAACCTAAGAACAACAACAACAAAAATGCCGGGTGCTATGTAAGTGACCTACTGGGGCTGTTTTTGTAACTATTGCTTCTACTGCTAAGACTCACATACGTATTAGCAATTTTTCCAAGTCGTTTCGGGTCTTTATATGATTATGATGCGTCACTGGTTGTTACGATGCACTTCTGTCTCCTACAGCATTATTCCCTTATGTAACTGCTTAAAGAAACTAATGGCTTGAGTACCAATTACATTTTGCTTTAATAGAACATTTAACAACATGGAAGCCTGATGATACTGTCCTAGAAAAAGATGCAAACCCAGAGACACCAAGACTGAGCATGACAAAGTCATTAAACCATGTACTCCTACAACAATATTACGAAAGTCCAGGGTTGACAGCCATGCTACAGTCAACATCTTTCCCTAGGTTTAAAAATGGTCCTACAAATGTCTTCCAGTTGCCTACTCCCGCAGTAAAATGAATTCCACGGAACGCTGCTTCCCACAAGCACCATTTGGGCAACACAGAATGCGAGCACAGTCCACTCTAGCACCCACTGCAGCCGGGCCTGAGAACCGCAGTGAGCAGGCTGCTCCCTAGGAGCCAGGCTGCGACACAGAGCGCGAGGGCTCACTTTGAAGAAGGCCTCCATGAGCATCTGGTCAGGGTGCAGGTCCCTCCATGGGAGTCTCCGGTAGGCACTATGGAAGGCGTACAGAATGAACTCTGGCATTCTGGGGGCTGTACACGCTTCACAATAATGCATCAGGTGTAACCGAAGGGCTCCTTCATCACTTGGCAACAGCTTATCTAAAATTCAAGCAGAAAACACAGCTGAAGACCTTCTGGGTTATCTTTAAAAACAAACAAACACGGGGCGCCTGGGTGGCTCAGTCGTTAAGTGTCTGCCTTCGGCTCAGGTCATGATCCCGGGGTCCTGGGATCGAGCCCCGCATCGGGCTCCCTGCTCCGCGGGGAGTCTGCTTCTCCCTCTCCCACTCCCCCTGCTTGTGTTCCCTCACTGTGTCTCTTTCTGTCAAATAAATAAATAAAATCTTTAAAAACAAAAAACAAACACAAAACAAAAATTTGAACTAAAAGTCTAAAACCTAAGTTTCTCAATAATTACCAAATTTCAAAGATTTTCATGTGCCAGGAAAAAAAAAACAAAAAACTGATGGCAAATTAATAGCAAAGACCGGTACTATAATTACTTACTTGGGGAACCAGAACGAGAAGCTGGTAGGTGGGAGATAGCAGGGGCGATCCGTTTTTCTTTAAAACTTCTAGCTAAATGGCTTTTTAACTCAAATACACTTGCACAACCCCACCCACTTCTAGGCATCCCTCCAGTCTGCTGCCCTCAGCATATAATCAGTCACCAGCATGGAGCACTCATTCATTTGGCGCCTTGGAGGAATCCAATATCGCTCAAAAGGAAATGTTGCACATGACTAAAACGTAACCTTTGGTGCAGTACGACTAGATGATTAACTGTCACTCGGCTAAGTTATTCTAAAACGACACTCCTCTGCGACATGGATCACTCAGTATTAAAGTCACAAGTATCAATTACCTCAGTGCCCGCAAGAGTGAATGCCAGTATAAGGGGCATTTAGTCTAAAACAAAACTTTTCAGATGTTCTGGTTCTACGCAAAGGAATGAATGTAGTCAAAGAAGAGAGAGCCAGCCGCCCACAACAACATGAGAAACCTGATGGTGGTTCTTAGTGGTGGCTTTTGAAAAATGGCCAATGAGCATCAACCCATGGTAGCAATCGCTTTATCATTTCCAACATACCTGTGCCCTTGATTCACAGTCCTTACTTTATTCTACAGCATGAAACATCAACATGTTTTTAACCTTTTAAGACAAGGTAAGGCTAGCATTTATTTAAATATTTATAAAAGATAGTTTTGTTTAAATAAGGATGGATATATAGTTGGATGTCTAAAAGGTAATCTCTGAGGACAAGACTGAGTTTCTAGTTCCAGCCCAGACACACATTAAGTTCTGTGAGCTCAGATAAATTCATTTTGCTTTTTGGGTCTTCATTTTCTCATGAATAAAAGGAGGGAGCTGGATCAGAAGATCTCACTAAAAGGCTATAATAAAATGCTTTTTCCTGCTTTGCATAGTTCTGTTTCCTCTCCTTGAACTCAGCTACCAATTCCTGATGTTAGCCATGGACCCTCCTGTTCCCAAGCCACTTTCTTATTTTATATACACAGGCAAGAGCCTGAGAGAGTGCTTGTCCCCTATACTAAGAAACTAAACATACAGGGGCACCTGGGTGGCTCAGTCGGTTAAACATCCAACTCTTGATCTCAGCTCGTGTTTGATCTCAGGATGGTGAACTCAAGCCCCATGTTGGGTTCTATGCTGCGCATGGAGCCTGCTTAAAAAAAAAAAAAAAAGTTTATATATATATATATATATATATATATATATATATAGTGCCTTTGTGATTATAATTTGATGCTCAAATATTTTTGATGATGATAAGCAGCTAGAAGTTTGTCTTTCTAAAAAAAGTGATTACTGTTAGTATTTCATATGTTACTCATTAAACCAATACTTATCAAATAGACACTGAGATTATGGCACTGCGTAAGTCTTGTAGGGGATAAAAAGAATAATGTTTCTGGACCTAGAGTTTACATCTTACAGTTCGGTCAAAAATTTTTTTTTAAAGAGATCTGGCATGTATGTAAAAGGTCAATCAAAAGTACCAGATGATGGGGTACCTGGGTGGCTCAGTCAGTTGGGCTTCCAACTCTTGATTTTGGCTCAGGTCATGACCTCAGGATCATGAGATCGAGCCCCAAGTCGGGTTCCATGCTGGATGTGGAGCCTGCTTGGGATTCTGTCTCTCCTTTCTGACCCCGCCAACCCCCTGTGCGCTTTCTCTCTCTTAAAAAAAATATATATATCTAGACAATGGAATACTGTTCAGTGCTAAAAGGAATGAACTATCAAGCCATGTAAAGACTCGGAGGAACTTAAATGCATATCACTAAGTGAAAGAAGCCCATATGAAAAGCTACATAATATATGATTCCAACTATTTGGCATTCTAAAAAAACTAAAACTATGGAGACAAGAAAAAAAAATCAGTGGTCACCTAGAATTAGGTGGGAGGGGGGAGAGTAGGCAGAACACAGAGGATCCTTGGGGCCACGAAACTACTCTGCAGGATACCACAATGGTGGATACGTGTCATTACACAGCCGTCAAAGTCCACAGAATGTACAACGCCAAGAGTGGATGGTAACGTAAACTATGAGCTTTGGGTGACAATGAGGTGTCAGTGTAGGCCCATCAGCTGTAAGCAGCATACCACTCTGGCGGGGGGGGGGTGTTTATAGGAGGGGAGGTTGTGTGGGGGAGGTGGGGGGGGGGGGCATATGGGCGCTCCGGGTACTTTCTGCTCAATTTGGCTGCAAACCTAAATCTGTTCTGCACACACACACACAGCTGTCGAAGGCCACATTGTTAAGTCAGCGACTACGAGCCACAGAGAATGTGGCTGCCCCAGAGGCAGACCAGTCAGAAACAGAAGGTGCCCAGCAGGCCGCGCTCCCTCAGGACCCACTGCAGTGCCCGAGGGGAGCCAACAACTGAGCACAGAGTGGCCACTTCTGCCCAACGTGGGAGCTGTAGGGCGGAATGTCTGCCTGGCGCCGGCCACTGGCTGGCCGCCCCTTGGTCGGAGCTGCACCGCAGGCAGGCACACTGCTCTTCCCTCCCACTCGCCTCTCACAGCTGTCCCACCTGCGCGGGGGTCCGAGGCCACCGCCCCAAACAGATCTCTGGCATTTGGGCTCCATCACGGTGTCTACTGCCCAAGGACTCAAACTGCAGAGGTGCGCTAGAAGATTCAGAGGCAGGCGAGAAACACATGCACATAAACACACGTGCGAAAGAATATAAAGTACCCGAGGCTTCATCTGGTAGTGGAATCAGCCTGAGCAAGGGCAGCGAGGGGAGCGCCAAGGACATTCGCAGAACAGTGCGTCAAGCGGTATGGCTGGAGTGGAAGGTTTCCATGAAGAAACCATCACATAATGTTGAAGTACACTGGGCCAGCCATATCGGAATTCTGGGCAGAAACACGACACTTTAAAGTTTGGAAATATGAATATGATAGGATATAAATACTACTTCACGAAAACCAATCTAGTCAGTAGGCAGGAACAGAAACTGGAGATAGGAAAAACAGGAGGCGATTGCAAGAATCTTGGGGGGGGGTGTGGAACGAATGTCTTTATAAACCTCCCAATATAAAACTTGTAGATACACTAGATAAAACAAAACATCTCTGAAAATGCAGAACTACGTTCGCTCAATGGAAGTAAACAGGGCCAGAAGCAGGGACCAGAAGCAAAGAGAGACCAGGAAACCTGGGTACTGAACAGACATTGAAGCCTCGGCTGCCCGTGGACGGTCGGCTTCTGAGGGGTTCTAACAGCATGAGGAGTCTCCTAAGGACTGGGCCCTCACTGAAAGAGCAGATCAGGGTAAGATCTCTGCCTTCACCTTGACTCAGAGCCAAGGAGAGGAACAAGTTGACTGTGAACACTGAGGCCCGCCGGCAAGTGAGCCTGGGGTCTGACTGTTTACAGCACAACAGTGAGAAACCACAAGCCAAGTAATTACACAACTCCCACTGGCAACAAATGCAGATCTCCTCTGGAGGACACACCCTCAAGCCCTTGTCTTTACGGAATTCCCACAGAGAGAATCTCTCGAATCTCTCTAAATGCGGGCTCACAATACAAAATTTAAAAATCCACAAGGAAACAAGCCTCTAAGTGTAAGAATCTGAAGGAACATCTAACTAGTTGTAGCATAAGCCATCCCCAATAGTAACTTCAGTTATTGCAAACAGATCATAAAGGAAACGATGTTTAAACATTTCAAACAAAAATTAGAATTTTAAACAAAAGAAATGATACGCTATCAAAAAGGAGGATAGGTTTGAAAAAAACCAAACATGACTTCTAGAAATTGAAATAAATCCAAAGGCTTTTTTTTTTTTTTAAAAGCAGATGAGACACAGCTGGAGAGACTAAGTAAACTGGAAGAGAGTCCTCAAAAATTCACCCAAAATGAAGCACAGAAAGAAAACATGAAAAAGAAGTCGGAGTCACAGAAGATAGAATGAGGTTCAACATGAGGGACAGAGAATATTTGAAGAGAATGGCTGCCTATATTCCAAGGCTGATGCAGCTCAGAGCTACCTTACAAACAATAAGAGGTTACAAACTTCACACCAACCAACTTATCAGTGACCTCCTTTGGTCAAAGATGACTGCCTCTCAACTAAAATAAAATTAAACAAAGTAGGAAAAGCAGAGGCAAAAGAGTAACCGAATGATTTAGGAAAAAAGTGGTAACTAACCAGAGACATAACATAACATCTTCCTACCTTTAAAACTCTCGTGCAAAGAGTCAATACAGTCCGTGAACAACTGCACAATGCTTAAGGCCACCACAGCATCACTCTCCAGCCAGGGGTAATGTCGTTGGCTGCTTTAAATAAAAGAAGCACACGCTTAGAAAGGAAAGCACCGTAATTAAATCACTCTAGGTCCCAGAATCTAGGGACTGCCTCAGTCCTTACAGATCACTGTATTACGTAGCCCCCAAACACATTCTGACCACTTTAACCGCTGTGAATTCCTGGAGATGAATCGTAGCTCATAATAACAATCACACAATTTTATTTACTTTCCTTCTAAACCTTTCATTCCAATGCAATGACGTTTCAGAAATGTGTGGTCTACATAGATTAACACCTTTTTAAATTCAATTTACACCCCTGTGTATCTCGGTTATATTTCAAATGCCTCAGACACGTGCCACGAAGTGGCTTCCACAGTTTTGTCTTCCGAAAACATGGGGAAAAAATCCCTGTAACAGAAAGATGGCCAAAAACGGACAGATTTCGAAATAACCAAAGAAAAAAACTCTTTATATGATCATTTTAGTTTCTGAACTGGGCCCAGAAAATGCAGTATCAAAATAAATCCCATTAGTTCTTCCTGGAAATAAACAGCAGTCTGCATTATGGCCAACAGTCTCGGAGTCAGCACGGAATCCTGAAGCTTGCAGATTGAGGACAGTCCTCTAGCAAACGCAAAGATCCAGAACCTTTTCGATTTTCTTCAGCGAGCTCTTGGGAGCAGCATGGGCTAATGCCAAGAGTCCCGACAGGGGAGTCGGAAGCCCTGAGCTCTGCTCCCGGCTCTGGCCCCCACTCATGGTGGGACTGAAGCAAAGCCACTCATGTTTTCTGAGTCTCAGTAACAGATTAGTAGTTGTGAAAACACCTAAACACTGTGATATCTAGCACTGTTGTAATTTTAACAAACTCCTGACAAATTCACCTAGCTTTGTTTGTATGCTTTTAGGGGAAAATAGACTCACAAGGCAACTCCCGGCATGTGAACAGTTTCTACACCTCTGTTTTAAATGCTCATAACATCATACTTTCATTTAATCTCCAAACTCATGTGAAAGGGGTTCATTGCCACCCAGTAATTCAAAAGCCAACTTAGTTCCAAAAAATAAATAACTGAGTACTGGATAAAATCAAGTTAGTCTCATATTTTACAGTAGTATATTATCAAAATCTAATTCAGGAGAGTAACACCCATTTTTCTGAAATTAAGTACCAAAATTTATTCAACGTCTTTTTGTAGAAAACTGGAAATAAGTGTCTAGTTTTGCTTCAAAGTTAATAGGTCTGATCAACCAAACTAACAATTCCACAAGCAGAAAACGTCTTAAGTTTCCTTCATAAGGAAGCATTTTCTAAATTTAATATGGCCCTACATAAAAAATTAAATCCGTGACGCATCCCTCATAACAAAATACCAACAGAACTTTAACTCTATACATTTCAAAAGAATATGAATCTCTGAAAAACGATTTACCTTTCATGGTCCTCCAAAACCAAGATCCATGGCTTAAAGAGCTGGATGATTACTGAATGTAGGGATCTCAGCACTAAAAACAAAGCAAAATTTTTAGAGACAAGAAACAAGCTCATCCTTTGTCAATATCACTAATAACGCTAAAAAAAAAATCTACTTATTATCTGTATACTCACAAACCTATGTTGATAAACAACACATTTCATGTAACTAAGTTAAGCTCATGTTTTCATCATTTGCTGCAATGGAATTTCCTGAGGAATTTTTATTACCTCACAGTGTCATGGATAATTTTATACCGTATATTTTTTAAAAGATAAATGTTTAAATATTCAGAACCCTTTCCCAAATGAGATAAATATAGGAAGAAAGAGCTGGAGACTGAAACCTATCTCCGTGCGCCGTCCCCCATGAAGGAGGGGCAGAGACAAGCTGAAGCAAGCACACAGTGTGCAAGTGAACATAGGTATGATACATAGATGGGTTCACGCCTATACTATATATTTCCTATTTCTTCTTCTTGACACTCAGATATATAGTTTTATTGCTAAGATTTAAATATCTTAATGTGTCTATTCAAGTCTCTTCTAATGGAAGGTCAGAGCACCTTGCTCCGTGGTGCACTAAGGGCATATTACCTGTTTTGCTGCTGGGAAATGCGTCTTGAGCCAAGCAGGCCATTTCTGAATCAAGCAGCCGTTTTACAAGATAGCCCAAGAGTGTCTTCATATCAGCCATGTAAGGACTCCATTTTGAGAATAAACCAAAGCTTTTAAAGTCCAATGTGGATAACCGAAGCTTATAAAAAAAGTTTGAAAGCCACTGTATAGTCTCCACTACCTGGAAGAGAATGACGGGTCAAAGAGTCCTTACTAAAGGTCTACTTTCAGCAGAGTACTAGGGTCAACTGTGATGGAGGGCTCGGACTTTGTAATAGAGTTGCAAAGGCGTTTGCATAGGAAAAGTAAATCAGCAGATTTCAAACTCTTTTTCTAAAGCAGAGGAACCATTCTTTCCAGTACATTGTCATGCGGCCCCACATCACATAACACTGATGAAACTGAGGGCTCTGTGGGACGCTGCATGAGAACCTGACCACAGGAGCCAGGGGTGTGAGGTTAACTGGGTGGGGTAAGGTGGGGAGGGAAGGTACACCCAGAGGGTGGGTCTGGGCTGCTCTTGAACGGTTGAGCAAGACAGACTCTGAGGTGTGAGAGAAAGGCAAAGGGTGCATGGGAGGAAGAAAGTGACTGACAAAAACACAGGGCTCTTAAAGATAATGCACAGAAGTGCAGCTTTTTTAGGTAAAAATTTTGAATGTGTTCCAACTGTTTAAAAAACAGATAGCAAAGGAAACAGAAAAGGAATGCAGAGGGGGGTGGGGTGGGAGGGATGGGGGGACTGGGTGATAGACACTGGGGAGTGTATGTGCTCTGGTAAGCGCTGTGAATTGTGCAAGACTGTTGAATCTCAGATCTGTACCTCTGAAACAAATAATGCAATATATATTAAGAAAAAAAAAAAGAAGAAGAAGAAGAAGGTAGCGGGAGGGGAAGAATGAAGTGGGGGAAATCGGAGGGGTAGACGAACCATGAGAGACGATGGACTCTGAAAAACAAACAGGGTTCTAGAGGGGAGGGGGGTGGGAGGATGGGTTAGCCTGGTGGTGGGTATTTAGGAGGGCACATTCTGCATGGAGCACTGGGTGTTGTGCACAAACAATGAATCATGGAACACTTCATCTAAAACTAATGTTGTAATGTAAGGGGATTAACATAAGAATAAAAAAATTAAAAAAAAAAAAAGAAAGAAAGAAAGAAAAGGAATGCAGAGACATAAACTTCAGACACCAAAAGCTACACACCTGCTTGTCAGACAAGAGAACATCTGGAGAGCTCTGAAGCACTGAGCTCTCTGCAGAAGCTGCCCCCTGCTGGCAGTTTGGGGCACAGCAGCCCAGGGCTCTCAGAGTGGCTTTCCAACACTCGGGGCTCAGCAGCTGCTCGGCGGAGCCTTATGGGGCAGGGACGGAAGACAGCAGGTTAGCATCTTTCACAAACTAACTTTTTCAACTTGAATCAAATAATGTGTGTACTTTACAAAGGAATGAAAATTCAATAAAAATCCAGAACTAATTCATAAAGACCTATGGTGAAGAGATTGCAGTAAAGAGAACCTATGAAAAGAACTGTTCACCTGGACACTTCACCTTCCTGGTTCCTAGTAACCCTGCTGGGAGTGAGCACAGCTGGAGCCATCTGAGCTGGAATCCGGGGGTGGGGGGGAATCCCACCTACCAGCCCCCAACTCGGGGACGGTCAAGGTACCACTTTCCTGGCTGAAGCTGTGAGAAACAGCAGTAACAGGACAAGGGAGACTGGATTGCAGAACGCAAGTGCAGAGTCCAGGCTCTCTTCTCATACTTACCCCTGAAACTCCACTCGTACAAGGGGCAAAACCTAAAGCAACACAGAGACAGCACGCAAAATAGACACTAGAGCCAGCACTCTGCTCCTGGTAAATCTCACATCCCAGAGGCCAGGACTAATACCTCCTCTGGCCCTTTCCACCCAGAAGTGGCCTGAGGATCACACAGGATAACAGATTGGTAGGAGTAGATCTGAGGGGAGAGATGATGAGGCAGCTGCAATCTGCTGACTGGGAGCTGTCTAAGGAACAGTGAAGGGTCTGTGTCGAATGGCTACTGTGGTCTGGCTCTTGAGGACACAGCCCTGAATCAAGTTACAGGTATGGGAGTCACGCACACCTAGAACACAGCAGGGAAACCAGGGAAAACAAGGGGCTTGTCCATGAAGAGTGAAGAGAAGAGACAAGCAAAGGCTAGAGCCCCAAGAACACCAACATGGTGTCCAGGGAGGGAAGGTAAACCAGGAGGCTGGAGGTCACGGAATCGGCCAGTGATGGTACTGTTATTCTTAAGCCTTTAACTAAAATTACTTTCCTGGTAAGTATAAATTTCGTATTAAATGCAAGTCAATAGTTGCCTATACACACTGCTTACAAGCTCTTAAAAAGGCTTCAGGGAAAAAAAACACAATATATACTTGATCAAGTTCTGAAAATTTAGAGCAAAAATTAGGCCAGCATGCATCAAAATTGTACAAATACATCTCCCTACCCCATTCTCCACCTACCCTCAACCTGCCTCCACAGAAACAATGAAAGCTTGAAGTACTTTGAAAACGAGAGCACACATTTCCGTATTCTTCAGGTAGTTCAATATATAAAATCATTACCTTATTCCTTAAATGGTTTCTCAATATTAAGTAACACAAAAATGTGGCATAAAGCAAAACTTAGTTTTCCATTACATCTATAAACTGTATGAAGTTCGCATGAAAAAAGTAAATACTATCTCACATTTATCAAATTTCAGTAAAATTCCTACCTAGTGAAATTCCCAAAATAAAAAAACTAACAACCTTTTTACTCCTCTTCTAATCTCCAATACTCTAGTGGAAAATTGCAGGGCGGGAGGAAAAAGAAATGGTGGGAATGTAGAAAATTGAACACTGCTCTTTCCCTTGGTGAATATAAATACAGGCTACCATTACATACAGATAAAATTTACTTGCAAAAAAACATGAGTCTAAAAAATTAAGAGGGGAGAAAAAAACCAAAATTTATCCACTCTTTGGATCTACAGAGAAACCAGTTGGCAAAGTAAACATATTGCAACGGAGCAACTTCCTTCTCTTACCAAATCTGTAGTCAGCACAGTAAGCAGGCCCACTCCTAACCCAGCCCAGTTCAGGACAGCTGCAAAGTCAAGGGAAAGAGGTGGATGCATGACTGTGGACTTCAACACCATATACTAAGTGCTGTCTTGCTGAATCAGGGCCCATTTGAACATTTAGGACAATAACTGACCTTTTCTACAGACAGTACCCTTTTGGGCATTGTTCATCAAGCACTTCAGGTAAAAATTAGTGATTCTAAAACTCCTACATACTGGTCTTATTTTTACATTTTTGGATGACATCTGTAGAATGGTAAATGTCACATTAAATATTCACTGCAATCTAATCATTATAATTAAAAGACACTTACTTTGCATCAGCAGCCTGAGAATGTCACTGTACTGGTCAGGGAACTGATAGAGAAGAAGGTAAGTCCAGTGCTTACAGAAAAGATTAAATGGCATCAAAATATCTTCATCTGGCTCAAGACCCCAGGCAGTAAGTGCCAAATGAATGGACTCCAGAAGCCTGGTACGATCAGACAGAGGAGGTTTAGTGGTGTTTAACCATTGCTTAAGATTGAACTAAAAAGAAAAAGAAATAAGAAGCAGTTTTATTGACACCGGAAAATTAACTGAAGTAGAGAAAACTATGTGCAAATTTAGTTTAAAAGTCAAACATCACTCAAGATTCAGCTTTGTATAAAGACTGAAACTAAAACGTATATACAAGTACTTAAAAGAATCTATGCAGGTCAATAATTAATAGGTGTCAGTAAGCCGCCAGCTCCACTTCACCCTCTGGGATTACAGAGGAGAGTTTTCTCAGCTCTGCGTGCTTTTCTGTAATGTAAGAATGTTTGGTTAAGTTCTCCCTACAAGGCAAGAATCAGAACTCTGTCATTCTGCCTCACTGGTCACAGTGCCAGAAACAAGCAGCCCCTTTACGGGACTGTCTCCATGTGATACAGTTACATTTCTGAGTCTGCAGTAGTAACGTATCTCAGTTAATAAAACTTCAGGGTGTTATCGATCACCTCCCAGAATTCGCAACTATAAAATAACATGTTTGCCCCCATTACAGACTGAGAGCAGTTTCTAGGCCCTAAAAAATGCCTAGGTTTTATGATTTATAGATGTCAGAGAAATACAATTGAAGGCAAAATCACTAAGGCTCTGCAATTCTCAAGTGGTTAAGTAAATTCATTGCTTGGGCCTGAGTTAATATTCTACTTGGAATGAGGACAAAGGCAATTTGCTTATTTCTGGCTTATTCCAAATATGAGAGACTTTGATATATGACATCTCATTTATCAAACACATTTTCAGCATAAATTCAGGATATATTCAAAAGAAGGATGCACTAAATTACTATTATGAATATTTCAAAGCTGTACTGTTTCTCAAGAGGGCTTGGGAGCGAAGTCCTTTTTCTACTATGTGGAGTAAGACTGCTCTACACAACACAACCACTGCCCCCACAAGAAGCAGCTGCGGGATCAGGCTGCTTGAAGATAATACAAAATGTGAAAAGGGTCTACCAGGAAACAGAACTCCAGGGGCCCCTTCATTTCTACAGAGTGGGAAACAACACCAGATCCTACATTTCCATGACGGCATCAGCACGGAATCACATCTCACCTTGGTCAGCAGCATGAAAATCATATCACTGTTGTCCTCACTTAGAAACTTCACCACTTTCTCATAGAGCTGAATGAATTCCGCAGGTGCAGCATTGGGAGTGAAGAAAGGAGACAGCAGAGAGCAGAGCCTTCTATTCTTCAGAACGGTCTCCAGTACTTTTCTGCATTCTGACTTAGTGCCGCTGATAAACACCTTGAAAGAATTAGAAAAGGAAAATGTCATCAGATTCTGCACTGCCTTCCCCCCCAACTTTTAGTTAAGCAACCAAGCTTTAAGGGCTAATACAGAAGGCAAAGAGAACTTTTTCTAAATGAAAACATGAAACAATCAAAATAATCTAAAATCAACACAGATAAACCTAACACTTCCAATGATGGTGATATTAAAAATTCTGGATTATCCATGAATTTGATTTGGACAAGCCATAGGGAATTTCTAAAAGATTAAAATATTAGGATAATTTGAATCCAGAAATTTGCAAGGTACCTACCATAATTTCGAAGTATTCAAAGTGACCCTGCATTTTGTCAAGAAAACAAAACCTCTAGGTTATAAATTTTATTGAGATGTGCTTTTAGTACTTTTAAAAAGTTAACTTTATTTATTTATTTTTTAAGATTTTATTTATTTATTTGACAGAGAGAGACACAGCGAGAGAGGGAACACAAGCAGAGGGAGTGGAAGAAGGAGAAGAAGGCTTCCCGCCGAGCAGGGAGCCCGATGCAGGGCTCAATCCCAGAAACCTGGGATCATGACCTGAGCCGAAGGCAGACGCTTAACAACTGAGCCACCCAGGCACCCCTAAAAAATTAACTTTAATAATTAATATTTAATCAAGATAACTTCACCATGTTTTAACTTGGTTCTAATGTTTTAAGTACTGGATATAAGTATTTAAATAATTTCAGGGTCAGGAAGGCTTTGATAGGCCGGATCACAGGCAGAAATAATAAAAAGCAAGACTGAGAGATCTGAATATATAAAAATTTTAACTTCCATAAGGCAAAAAGTATGATAAAATTAAAGGAAAATGACACAGTAGAAAAATCCATTTAGAACACATTCCAGATACTAGGTTGAAAGTCTGAGGAGCTCCTTCAAAGCAATCAAAAAACAGAAATTCTACAACAGAAAACATGCAAAGGACAACAACCAGCAAATCATAAAAAATAATTAAATGGCTAATAAACATAAGGAAAGTCATGCAAGTGAACAATTACTTAAAGAAATACAACTTAAAATAATAACAAAGTACACTTGCCCTATTAGATTAGCAAGACTTAAAAAGAACAATCCTCCCTCACACTGGTTACAGTTTGGAGAACAATAAATTCAAACCCTGCTATGATAGTGGCAACAGGTAAAAACTTCCCAGGGGGGCACTGTGACAATCTACACCAAATGGTAGTCCCTCTGACATAGCGACCATACTTCTAGAAAATTATCCTGGAAAAAACAGTCCAAAGAGTTCACAAAGATGTGTAAGAATATTTATCTCAGGCTCATTGCAGCAAAACAAACCACCTGAATAGCCATCCAGCGGGCACGGGCTCAATAATACATCACAATATATCTGTACCATGGAACACTATGTATTAAATACCATGAGATCAGTCTGTTTTTACTAACAGAATAGTATCTAAAAGTTGTGTTTGAATGAAAAACAGTAGGTTACAAAATAGCACTTGCCCATTTTTGGGTATATATGCCTATCTCTATCTATTTAGCGATACGTAGGAATGATGTATCATTTCTACATATGTACACACATACGCTAACATGCATATACACAAGACAAACCATAATAAAATGTTAGCTATTTAACCAGTATCTTCAGGAGGTTAGAATTATGGAAATTTTTCTTCTTTATACTTTTTATACTGTCTGCATTGCTTATAGTAAGCACACATCAATTTTAAAATCAGGAAGAAAACTTTAAAAAATCTATCTTAATATCTGCTCTGCATCACCTCTATATAAGTATCCAATAACAAAGTACTCATTCCACTGAAACTGGGTGAGAGTACACGGTTAGTGTTTACACATTTTCCATCAAGTGGCTTTCCTTTCTTTAATGACCTATTTCATAACTATGCATGCATACCTTGCTCTTGCCTTTTAAAATATCCATATATTTAACAGTAAGTCAAATAAACAAACAAACAAACAAACAAACAAACGGGGACCGAGAACAGCAACTGGGAGGCAGCAGTGGGGAGGCAGAGTGAACACGGAATGCTAAGGCAGAACACATGGGATCCAGGCTCAGCTCCAGCACTGACCAGCTGGATTCTTTAGGCAAGTCATTTCATCTATTAGAGACCAGTTTTCTCATCTTTAAAATGAGAATGGTATCAATCACAAAGAGTCACTGTGAGGATGAACTGGAGAGCGTTTTATAAACAATAAAGAACTTCATCATGTTAATTGTTAATACCAAAAGCATATGCGTTTGATGTCTCCCCAGAGACTTTCAAATATGAGCAACTTTATATCTATTGTATGAGAAGCAAAACTCTATACCAACAATTTTAATCACATCTTGAGACGTCAAGAATTCAAAGGGGCTTCTGACTTAAGAGTCCGAAACTGTAATGGAAGCCTCAAGTCAACCCTGACTATATCTAATGAGGATGCTGCAGGAACTCAATAGATGTGAATAAGGCTAAAAAACACATGGGGCGCCTGGGTGGCTCAGTTGGTTAAGCAACTGCCTTCGGCTCAGGTCATGATCCTGGAGTCCCTGGATCGAGTCCCGCATCGGGCTCCCTGCTCGGCAGGGAGTCTGCTTCTCCCTCTGACCCTCCCCCCTCTCATGCTCTCTCTCTCTCTCTTTCTCTCTCTCAAATAAATAAATAAAATCTTTAAAAAAAAAAGGCTAAAAAACACAGAAGTACCTTACCTGTCCCAAGATCTCAATGCATGATGTAAAGAACTGCCTTGTGGGAGGATGACGCTGAGTTTCATCACTGACATAATCCACAACAGTAAAGAAGAGGCTAATGCCAACCTTCTGAACCCCAGGAGTAGGCTGCAACTTGTAGGCATTCACTAAGGCCCTGTGGGAAAATGTAGGTGAGACTATTGGTCTACAGTAGGAGAATCCAGACTCAACAAGTATTTCTCTGGTACTCTACACTTCTCAGGCAATATTCTTAAAGAGTCCTTCAGAGCCCCATACAAATGTCACTTTAAAAATATTCCATGAGATTGGGGCGCCTGGGTGGCTCAGTCAGTTAGGTGTCTGCCTTTGGCTCAGGTCATGATCCCAGGGTCCTGGGACTGATCCCCAAGTCAGCTCCCTCTCAGCAGGGAGACATCCCCTGCCCATCCCCCCACTCATGAGTGCTCTCTCTCTAATAAATAAAATCTTTAAGTTTTTATTTATTTTTTTTTAAGCTTTGACAGAGAGAGACACAGCGAGAGAGGGAACACAAGCAGGGGGAGTGGGGGAGGGAGAAGCAGGCTTCCCGCGGAGCAGGGAGCCCGATGCGGGGCTCGATCCCAGGACCCTGGGATCATGACCTGAGCCGAAGGCAGACGCTTAACGACTGAGCCACCCAGGCGCCCTAATAAATAAAATCTTTAAAATAAAATATGCCATGGGGTATCTTCCAACTTGGCCCGACACTTATTTTTAATACACAGAAATGATTTTATGTCCTCTTGGGAGAGTGGGGATCAGCTGTATTAACATTCTTACCCTTATCAAAATTACCCTTTCATATTTTCTATGTAATTCATAATTTATTCTTTCACTTTGTGTATTCCTTATAGAATACATATTTTTAAAAACAAGAACACTGAGTTCTCTAAATTTTAAAATCCAAAACACTGAAAAAGATTTTTGTAGAGTAAGATCCTAGAATAAAGACACCTCTTCTAAGTCTCACACTCTTTTGAGTTCCTTTGCTGGTAAAAGAAACATTAACTTCTTGTTCACCTCACCTCCTTCTTCTTCCCAGGTCCCCCAATCCAACCTACAAAAGGACTCAATGCCCTCCTCCGTATCACCACCCCAATCTACTGGGGGATTAGTTGCTGGTACTAGAATGTGGAGTCACCTTAAATCAAAGGCAGGGTCAACCTCTCTCCCAAGTCATGCCCTGGTGGCTTTAAGAAGAAAGAGGACATTGAGTGTAAGCCAGATGCTCCATGGGAAAAAAATCACAATGGCCAAATGCAAGCTGACAACTACAGTTGAGAGCCCTAATTCCCCTGAGCAATTCCACTTCAAACTCTGCTCAGTAATCTGAGTTGACGATGATGATTTTCTGGTAAATGTAGTAACTATAATCTAAAGCTTAAGCACTAAATCTCTCCATGATTGAATTTCAATATGCTGTGTCATCTCATATTTCAGGGGTCAGTAAGCTTATTCTATCGAGGACCAGATAGTAAATATTTTATGTTTTATGGGCCCTAAACTGTCACAACTATTCAATTCTGCCATTATAGCATAAAGCCATACACATGAAGTAAATAAATGGGCATGGCTGTGTTCAATAAAACTTTATTTATAAAAAGAGGTGGCAGGCCAGATTTGGTCCAACGGCCATTGTTTGCTGATCCCTGTACTAATTTAATTAGCAGGTGCCTGGGGGTGTGGTAGCAGGTAGGATTACTATCAGTACTAACAAAATAGATTTTTAAATTATAATGCTCTCAAAACTTACGTAATCAAGTTTTCTGCATGGACCGCAGCTTCCACAGTATTAAGTGATGGTGGTTTAGCAGCTTCGGCTTGCAACTGCTTCACTTCTTTTCGCAAAACATGAAGCTGCTGGCTTATTGCTTCATTTTTATGCATACCTTCAAACTAAGAAAAATTTAAATGGTCAACAGACTTTTTTGTTCCTATTATGTTTCTACAGCAAAGATTTATTACAAATATACTGTGTACTTGATGAAGAATTATTACTACAATTAATATTATAACTCAAAATTCTCAGCTGAATGGGACAGGGGTGGGAAAAAAAATGTCAGAAAACTATGCAAGAACCTCGGGTTTTTCATGAAGAATCAAACCTGAGTCAGTTTATCGCTGGCTCAGTCTTTTGTAGGATATGTTCTCTGTCACTTATGTTTGGACTCCCCAGCTCTCATCAAAAACAGACTTAATGTCTTCTACCACTGAGGTTTTCCTTGAAACATACCACGCCCCTCCTCTGTTGAGCATCTTCCCCAGAAGCTTGACCTCCCGTTCTCCCCACCCAATAGCACACACAGTTCAACTCAAAACACTAAGGCTGCACATCTCATGTGTGCCACACATACAAAGACCATGATACAGATGCTGTTAATAAAACACTTGCCATTCTGAAAGGAAGAAAGGATATATAATTATAAAACAAACAACAAAATAAGATAAAATCCAGGAAGTGCACAAATCAGCTGCATGCCTACAAAAGAGCAGTTGACTGATTCAGTGGTCCCTGAAGCTCATCTCTGATAAAATTTTTACTCATTCTCAGTAAAGATGTGACAAAGGAGAATTTACTGAGCTTAAAAAAAAAAAAAAACTAAATCTATTTCGATTTAAAAGATTAGCCTTTAGTTAAGATTACATCTCTCTTATTTGAGGGGATTGTTAATATCCCTTTTCTCTAATTAATTGATGGTGACCTAGGGGCGCCTGGGTGGCTCAGTCATTAAGCGCCTGCCTTCCGCTCAGGTCATGATCCCGGGGTCCTGGGATTGAGCCCCGCATTGGGCTCCCTGCTCAGCGGGAAGCCTGCTTCTGCCTCTCCCACTCCCCCTGCTTGTGTTCCCTCTCTCGCTGTGTCTCTCTCTGTCAAATAATAAAATCTTAAAAAAAAAAAAAAATGATGGTGACCTGTATGATAACTGCTTTGTAATGTCCTTTCTTGGATATGAATAGATGCAGAGCATATCCTACATCCAGGCTGCAACACAAAGATAGAACTAAGGCAGCAACTGTGGAGGACGGGAGGACACAGGGACAACAAGGAGAAGCCCCGCCTGGCAGGGAGGTCAGGGATGAATAGCACAGAGCAGTCAGTCTAGGGAGGAGGGGTCCTGTCCTGGGGGAGTTCTTTGAAGCAAGCCAGGGAATTTGGACTTATCCTGCAGGCACAGCAGAGAATGCTGAAGAGATGAGAACATTCAGAAGGCAGGAATGTTAAATCCTGCATTCTCCTCAAATGGGCTCCCCCAATCATGTGAATGAGCAATGCAGTCTACATTTTCCTTTATGTGCACCTACCCAAACCCAGTCTTCAGCCCACCACTGCAATGATTACAGGTACCTTTGTTTGTAAATAACATAAATACTTAATTCACAAATTTATTTAACTGAGGCCCTTATGTCCCTGCCAGAGTTATTATCATAAATTCCAGACGAAAGGCTCCGGGAGTGCAATGGTCCGGTCTCTTCTGCTTTACACAGCACCCCAGTACAACACGACTCTGACAGGATGCCAAGCACCTACTTTCACAATCGTGAGAACAACTTTTTTCCATAAAACTCAGTAATGTTGTATTAAAAAGCTTTACGAAACTTCTTAAAGAAAAAAATACACTGTTAGCTTGAATCAAAAGGCATGAAGTGAATAAGAACATATAATGTTAACAACAAGTATTTTAATTTTTGGAGAAATGAAAGATAAAATAATCAAATTACCTCTATTAAACCACATAATGAATCAATACAAATATTAAATTTCCAATCTTTCAAATAAAAGACCAACGTTTAATAACCTAAAATGTGATCAGGAGCATGTGCAGTTTTGTGCCTACGACGTCACCCACTGCGGTTACACTGGGTCTTTGAGGGTCACAGCCCTTGGCTGGCCTGGAGAGAAGGCAGCCAAACAGGGAGGAAAAAAAGGAATCTGAGGGGAGGAAGGAAGACAGTGAGGATGAAGGGAAGTGGAAAGACAATGGGTAAGAGAGAAGGAAAGAGGTTCCCCAGACTGGGAAATGCAGAGACAAGACTAAGTTAACTGGAGCTTCAGAACTGCCACCGCACACTGTGGAAACTACTAGTGCCCAAGAGTAAGGAAAAGCAACATTCTCACCAAAAACACCACACAATGATCATTATTTTCCAGTCTACGTGTTTTTGTTCATTGCGCCCAACTCTACTGAGAGTTTTCTTTGCTCACAAGGACGGAAGAGGGGCTGACTGCCTGGCGGCTCACAATCACCAGAAGTTGTGGACTACACAGCAAAGCCGCGTGCTGGAAGCCCCTCCACTTAAGTCACTGTAAGGAGACAAAGCGATGGAAAAGCTGAACAAAGCAAGTAAGTTGTTACAATACTGCGAGGCCTTCAGTGGGTCTTTTCCATCTTTCATTTCTAGGACTGAGCAAATTTTTCACATGATAATAAATCAATCCTGGGTCCCACAAACATGCCCCACAATACCACAGTACAACAAAAGGAACCCTATTATAAATCACACCATTTCCTCAGGGAATATCACTGAATTATTAGAGGCTTCTACTGGGAGAGACGACCGCAGAAGAAGCACGTTTCACTTCCCATAAAATAGATTTGGCTTTTGTATACCCCTAACAAGCTATACATAGTTCAAACATTTGCAGATGGCTGGAAATTTCCAGGGCTTTCCCTCTCAGAAAAATTCTATGAAGCTATAAAATATTTTCATGATATAATTTGAAATCTTTATAAATGAGCCATTTAAATATACCTATGCATTTTAATCTTAAAATTTATATTTAAAATATAGTCATAATATAATATATATAACATAATATAAATATATAATATAATATAAAGTCCATGAAACTGATTTTAAAAATGGATCCAATCAATGAATTTTCTAATCACTGAAAGGGAAGGTGATCCTATCACACCAACTCAGAGAGAGAAAATGGTATACCTGTTAATTTAAATGAAAATTGATGGTCATGATCAGCTTTCTCAGAATGATACAGCTAGTCTTAAAAATTGGAGCAGAAATAGCTAAAAGCAAATGGCTTCATTTACCAATACTGAGTGGGAAAGAATGGGTCTTGAATTTCAACTGAGCCACTTACAAGCTGTGTGACTATGGCAGGTCCTTGAGACTCTCTGAACCTGTTTCGTCACCCACATTTTGTGAAGATTAAGTGAGATAATGTATGCAGAGTCACCAGCATGTACCCTGGGATATGGGAGTGCCCCAGCAAGTGATAAGAAGAAATAATGAACTGGGAAATAATGTAATATACTGAAGTATGACCATCCTTATCACTTTCCAAGATGGAATGCCCAGGAGGCGTTTGTATTAGAGCAAAAAGCGCAGCAGTGTGGTGCTTAAGTTGAGATTTTGTATGGAAAGCATTAAGTCGGCCAACTGAACAATAAATTGGCCTAAGGCAAACACAGTCAAAGAGTGACTGCTAATTTCTAGTAGGAACAAGTTCCAACTTCCAGCCAAATAATATCTACAAAATTCCTGAGGGTAGTGAAAATCTTACTTGTGAAAAGTATAAATCTGTAGTTGTTTGCTCCTTCAAACACCTCAGTTCTATGGCACTGACTGAGCCACTGACAACAGAAACATGAGTTAAGACAAGGTCCCGGCCCTCACAGAACTCAGAATCTAGTCACAGTGACAGAGGTGATCATAATGCAAAACAAGTTGTAATTCAGCCTAATGAGTGATGTGCTGGTGGTTTTCATGGACTCATTCAGGGCCGTGAAAGGGCACCTAGGGACGCCTGGGTGGCTCAGTCGGTTAAGCGGCTGCCTTCGGCTCACGTCATGATCCCAGGGTCCTGGGATCGAGTCCCACATCGGGCTCCTTGCTCAGCGGGGAGCCTGCTTCTCCCTTTGCCTGCCTCTCCCCCTGCTTGTGTTCTGTCTCTCTGACAAATAAATAAATAAAATCTTTAAAAAAAAAAAAAAAAGAAAGGGCACCTATTATGTGCCAGGAGCCATGCTCGATGGTACAGGAACACAGACGACTAAGGACAGGAACTCTATCCCCGAGGAGTTCACAGACTGGTAAGAAAGACAGCAGGCAACTACCACAGCATTTATGCACGAGCTGCTATGAGAGACTACCTCAATCTGACTAGAGGGGCTAGGACCTCAAGACGTACTGCCTGACCCAAGACTGGAAGGATGAGAGGAAGGAGCTCTCATGCGACAACAGGAGCATGGGACAAGTAGCGCATGCCTAAGACAGAAGGTAGGAACGTGCATGTCATGTTTAGAGAATGGAAAAAGCCTGAGTGGCTAGAAAACAATGTTTAGGGATCAGGAAAGGGTAAATGATGCCACTAGAAACTGATGAAGAACAGATTACGGGGGGTCCCAAGAGTCCTATTCCTTATAGATACTGGAGAGCCAATGCTGGTTGTCAGCCTGCAAATGCAATGAGCTTTGTGTTTAAAAAGATGAATGGAAAACAGACTGGACAGGGTGGGAGTCTATGGACAGGAAGCCTTACGTAATGGTTCAGAGGAGAAGTGATGTGGGGCTACCTGGGGGCAATGGGAACGAAGAGAAAGAAAACAAATGTAAAGTCGTTTCAGAAGCAGAGCCGGGAGGACTTGGAAAGTAACTAGATGGGACGTATGAGGGTGGGGCGATGACACTGATGCCTAGGTCCCCATTTCCTGTTACAGGAAAAACTGGTTTGGAGGGTCAAAGTGGGATTAGTTTGGGACCTGTGGAGTTTGAGGTATCTTTGGACATTCACAGAACATTACATAGGCAAGTAGAAATCTAGATTTGGAACTCAGAGAATTCTGGACTAGAAAAGCAGAACAGGAGTCATCAACATATGGGTTAGCCCTTTGGGGGTCATGGATTACTGAGGATCTACTGAAGTTATGAACTCTCCAGAAAAAAAATTTCCATATACTTTCAGGGACTTCACTGACCCACTGAAGACCATTCACACCCCCACACTAGATGAGGAACTCCAACACAAATAGTAGGCAAAAGCCGCTAATGTCACAATGACGGAGGGGATCAGGGGAAGTGCAACTCACAACCAGCAATCTAAGGGTTGAGTTGATGAAGAGGAACTCTAGACAGAACCTGCAAAGTGGCTAGTGATTTGGCGGGACTAGAAGAGACCTCATGACGTTCAGCATCGCCAGATGATAGAATTATGTTAAACAGGATCAAAACTACTGGATATAGCCATGAAGTGGTCCCTGGACACACAGACACAGAGGGGCTACAATCTTCTGTATAAGAATAACAATCTACCTTCTGTATGGCATATGCTCTCCCAGTGGCAGTTCCATGATGAGTCCTAAACAGTCAGAACTCACCTTCCCTACCCCAACATCCATAACCAAAGTCATCCATTTGTGTAAGAGAGAGCTTTAGACTCAAGTACAATCTCTGACCAAAACTCAGAGCAAATCTAACTGACTTGCATCAATTAGATAATGCCCCAACTTCATGACAGCTAGAGTTTCAACTTTCTTCTACCTTGCTCTTAGCTATCAAGGAGTAGCCAAAAAAATTTTTTTGTCTTCAACTCCTAGAAGTATCAACCAGCAAGTACTGCCTAGGATAGACTTAGTTAGCAATTTCTATATAACTTTCTAAAGAAATCTTACTTGAATCAGACTACAAAAGCTGCTCACTATCCTCACATTTTTAATATCCCTGGCAGATCTACATCACCAGGCAAAATAATGGCTGAAGTAGATACCGTGTCGATATTGGTACTTCTAGGAGCCATCAGTGGGGGTTCCCAAGTTTCTAGGTCTTCCCAAATGGAACTGAAAGGTAGAGCACTGGGCAAACTAGTAAGGCCAGCAGAAAATCAGAGCATGCTTTAAGAAAACTTGGATATTTCTAATGAGATTATGGCCACAAAACACAGCTATTTTTTCACATTCTTTAGGCTTCTATAAAATCTCCTTTTTCCCCCCTCTCTCCTCTCTTTTTGCTTCCTTTCTTTAAGCAATCTTAGCATCTATCAATTTTTCTTTTGAGAAAAGAAAGAAATATTTTTATTTGTTTGTAAAAATAAAATCTAAACCATATTCATTTTAATTCTTATCATAAATCATCCGCTTTCCAATCTCCCTCTAATCAAAATCACTTTGAAGGAATTTTAGGAAAGGTATGCCTTTCTATTTCAGAATCAACAAAGCAAAAGTTTGTAAAGAAATTTCAATTCAAGGGTTCAGACAAATCAAGACTACTTCAGAAAAGGAAAAGCGCCAAGTCACTGGTAGGCTGGGAGCTAAAGCTCCCAAGTCTGCCTGGTGGTATTTTCCACCGCAAGACCCGGAGAGTTAACAGGTCAGGCAAAGAGACCTGTTCTTTGGCTGGGGCAGCAAATATTCACAACTCTTCACAGAGCAAGCTACTGGCCAGAACTGGGAAAACATTTTTGTACTCACTTCACCCAGTCATTTACAAAAATGCATCTGAGGAGACTTCCCCTCTCTGTATAGAATTAACAGCCTGGCAAAGATATGTAATTCCAAAATATGGAAAAATACCATATTTGTGAAGGCACAGATTGAAAGACACCCTTTTTAATTAGAACTGGATACATTTCAGCTTTTTTCACACCAATTCAAACTCCATCCGAAATTGACAGACTTGTCTTCCAGCATTATTCCTTTAGCAAGTGATCCTTCTTAAATGCTCCTACCTAGTCTTACTAAAGTATTTGTAACTGAGGGGAAAATTACACTGAAAGAAAATTAACTTTATAAAGCACCTGGCCAAAGACATTACTCAGTGTTTAGAAGTCTCCCATCCCAGATCAAAGTTCTGAACTTCAGATGCATACGAAGATATTATTTTATCAGAAACAAATTTTAAAGGTAATGAAAAATACAAGTATAAAAGTTACTTCAGAGGAGTCATTTTAGAGAAAACAGGCTCCCAAGGAGACTGATGAGGAATACATCAGAACTGCTCAAATGCGGATTAGAACAAAAGGAAATTCTGGAAAGACAATCAAGAGTCAGTAAAATAAATTTTCCCTAATTTCTAAAAGCTAACAAAAGAAGAGGAGCCATGTTTGTGCAAATGGAGTCAGGCAACAGGCAGCCTATCTCTGAGCGGTTCTTTCCCGGCTCTGGGGACCTGAAGGCCCTGGCACAGGACTCGGGTGCAGCGGTGGGGGAGCGGCACTCTGCAGCCACACTGCCCGGGCCTTCCTGGTTCTGCCACTCAGCGGCTGTGCCACTTCGGGTGTGTGCTTTACTTCTCTGTGCCTTTATTTCCTGAAGATAACAAGAATACCCACCTCACAGGGTTGTGGGGAGGATAAAGTAAGTTCTGCAGTGTGTTCAGACAGTGCTGGCTAAAGCTAAGCTCCACCCTGACGTCCTTACGATGTCACAGACCCAACTTGAGCCTGTTTTTCCAACCCAAGAAGCTGACTCTAAGAGGCGGTCGAATTCCTAATCTTATAGCTGCACATCTCTTTCTTTCCGCCTGCTGGCAAGCTCCACCCAACTGACCTGCTTTCCACACGGCCCTCCACGTCTGTCTTCAGTGGCTCTCCACTGGCCAGGGCACACGGCTGGAGCTCCCAAAGGATCCTCTTTTCCGATGTAAACCCCAACCTTTCTGATATGAATTCCCACCACCACAGCCAGAAACCACCTGAAGTAAACTGACCTAGCCGGTGCCCCCTAAACTATGTCCAGAAGACTCCATTCCCACATTCCTTCCCAGTGACTCCAAACCGTCATCATCAAAGTCTTCTAAGGACCAGTGTGAGCCCCTCTCTCTAAGAATCTTCTCAGTTAACTGCTTTTCTGTGAATTTGTCTTGCAGGACACATCAGCACTACGGAAATACATGATTAGCTCCGTGTGGGCCGTCACCCCCCCCACAAAACTATTAAATGTTTTGGGACGTGAATCACGTGCTATGAACTTCTTGCTGTCTCTCTCAACAATATGCCAGTATTAGGGACTCAATTAAAAATTCGGTGAATCATGAAGAAGCTTCCACAATCTTACCTGAACTGTGACAACGGCCGGTCCTTGGCATTTCTTACCGCTACTACCTCTACACTCCAAATGCAGAGTGGCCTGTTCTTCCCTGTTCACGTACTGTTTGGGCATTGTGTCCAACAGCTCACTCTCCAGGGCAACCTGCTGGGATTCTCGAAGAGCTGCAGTTCTGGAAACATCATCAGGAGGTAGAAGAATGGCTTAGGAAGGGTTTCATGGTAAGTAATAAAGGCTTCCGGTTACCCCCAGCCTACACTAGAGAGCAACAAGACCTAGTATTCTACAGGAACAAAAGACCAAAGGTGTGTGCAAATCCTCTCTTTTCCTTGATAAGAAAGTTAAGAAAAGAAGGGAAAGTGGGACGACTTTTTAGCCAGGAACAAAGCTTCATTTAGAATCTGTATTACATTAACAATGTTTTTTACACAGACATTGTTTAAATAAACAAGACCAAATGAGAATTTCATCCCGATTAAAACATTCCTAAAGGGGTACCTTACTTCTAAGCACCAGTGATTTCTTAGGTATTAGCAACTCAAACTGAACTTCAAAGATAGAGGAAGCTAACTTTTTACATGGGTGTCGATACTGTTACGTGTGTGTACGCATGCGCTGGTGGGGCCAGGGGTGCGCGTGCGCACGCACGTGCACACACGCACACACACACACAATAAATACCTGGACCAAAAACAGCCAAGGAAACAAAAGCCAGTAAGAGATAGATTCCCATGGTCTTGGAGAAGATAAGACTCTTTTACTTTATAAAACAGACTCACTCCACACACACTCCTTCTCACAAGACAACAAGCAAGAATCAAACCTTCAAGAGTTGATCATTCTGTATCTACTTCAACTCAGAGCACTAAATGACTTTCCCACACTCTGATCAAGCGCCTGTGGCAGTTTGTTAAAGAACATGAAGAGTTAGGGAGCGAAGCAGTGACAAAAGAAAGCAAATCTCACTGGATACCCTTTTAACACCATCTTTCCAATATCAGAAAGTCTCCTCAGGAGAAGCTTAAGAAACACTCGGCTGGCACTGCTGACACTCCGAAATGCCACCCCAGGAAATGTAAAATTTATCGTCCACGTAAGCACCACATCATTTCAACGTAAAATTAAGAGACTTGTCACAACTTGGTCAGCTGAGGTGACTGACTGGGCTAGCCTGGTCAAATTACCCTCACGGAGAGGTGGCTGATGAGGAAGCCCTTCTAGGTACGCAGTCATCCAAGCTGCCGCAGCAGCGAGCACAAAGGCACGGCCCTGGAGGTCTCATGGGCTTACCTGGCCTGCTGCTGCAACACATTCAGGTCCGTGCGCACCAGCTGGGTGGCGTCCTTCTGACTCAGGAGCACGGCTGAGGAAATGACTGGCACAGGAGGCCTCACTGGGTGCAGGTCAAGGGGAGGCTGGGGAGCCTCATGCTTCCGCAAGTTACTTAAAACCCTTTCTTTAGCTGAAAGAAAATTATGTCCTACTTACCGAGCAATGGCTACCACTAGGTAGTAACATATTAAATGGGTGCAAAGCCTTGGCCTATTACTTTTGAGAAGAATGCTGAAGATCTATAGAACAGTTACATAAACCATCAGAGGCCTAAATGAATAAAATCATTATCTTCAGTTACTTACAAGTTTTGAGGGAGCCCCCACCCGGCTACTAATATTCTACCGGGAGCTAGGAGCTCACAAGCATGTGGTATGATTAATAAACAGAATTCCTATCCAAAAAGCCTTAATGACAGTTTAAGAGCTAAAGCTTGTGATCTTAAATTATTACCCTAGACAGCCTTGCGTGACATGCTGCAGTGCCTGGACTTGATACGAGTAGTAAACAGCTCTCAACAAGCCTGAGAAAGGTGGTAGCTATCACCAGGTAGTCCCATTAAGAGTTTAATGTGGGGCGCCTGGGCAGCTCAGTCGGTTAAGCATCTGCCTTCGGCTCAGGTCATGATCCCAGGCTCCTGGAACCGAGCCCCGTATCAGGCTCCTGGCTCAGTGGGGAGCCTGCTTCTCCCTCTCCCACTCCCCCTGCTTGTGTTCCCTCTCTCGCTGTGTCTCTCTCAATAAATAAAATTTAAAAAAAAAAAAAAGAGTTTAATGCAATCATCCAGATAAACCTCATAAGAAGAGGAGGAAAAAAAAATGGGTGTTAAGGAATATGACAGACTGAAAAATCTTAAATTGGGCCAAAGTTTGAACAGGAGGGCTGAGACTAAAATGAACAAAGACATGGGCACAAACTACTACAGTACTTATATTACATAATTATATTGTCATGCATTCATTTATTCACTTACTCATTAACTCAATAATAAAGTCCAAATAAGAAATCAGGTGCCATGTAAGAAAGTAAAGTCAAATTTATCCATCCAACTTTGTACTCGATTGCATGTGATCCCATATTGGTGAATGCAATTTTAGTGTTTTTATTTCTACACTTAGTACAGAGCTGACCACACACAGGTATCCAGTAAATTACTATCTTCCCACCCTCTTTCTGTTTTGCACTGGACACATACCATATAGCAGGTGGGGACTGAGGAACATGAAGAAAAATGCTGCCACAGACCTGATTCTTTTCAAAAGATAACAGGGGATAGGAGAGGTCAAGGAAATTTCAATCAGTAAGTCAGGTCAACAAATACTTAAGGGATTACTATGAATTTCCAACTTCATTCCAGATGTAGCATTCCATTTTCTATTCTTAAGAAAATTTAAGACAACTTAATAGCCAGGATTTTACTTGGCATAAAAAGACCTGTATTGTTTGCACCCCAAACAGATGGAATTTAACATTCCAAACAGGTCAAGTGAGGGATCAACCTGTAAAGCCGGGGTTTTTCCACTAGAACAACTACTCTGTACAGAATGTAACAAAGTTGGATATTCATCACTGGAAAAGACTCCTAGCTTTGTGCAAGTTTCTCTCAAGCAACATTTTAGGCCATAAAGCTACTGCCTAACTGCCTGCCTCCAACTTCTTTTACGGAAAAAGTAAGTATCTTATTTAAGCCATTACTGTTTTGGAGTTTTCTCTCCATCACAGCCAAACCTAACCCTAAGTTGTAGACAAGTTAACAACGACCTCCTAAAAAGCAATTCTCACTGGAGGAATACACTGTGTAAACCTTAACCCTCAATGGTTCGGTTTCAATCATTCATTCCCTCACGCATTCATTCCCTCGAGGGGGCTGATGCTCATTCGCTCACCCAACAAAGGATCAGTGACGTCCAGCTGCATCAACAAGCTGCAGGGCGGAGAATGGGATTCCAGTGTGGCCTGTGTCCACAGACCAACGGTTTCCTGGAACTCATAATGTATGCGCTCCATGTTCAAATACTCCATCCACAGATCCTAGAATTGAACCACAGGACATTAGCTTTCATGAATGAATCACATATTCACATATAAAACTAAATTTTTTTAACTAAAAAGTGGACCAGTAACGTTTGGCACAAGGTGGTCCATACCAAGCTCTCCAGTATTAGGATGAATCACATTTAAAATGGACACTAACAGGGGTGCCTGGGTGGCTCAGTCAGTTAAGCACCCGACTCTTAGTTTCAACTCCAGTCATGATCTCATGGGTCTGAGATCTCACCCCGCATCAGGCTCCATGCTCAGGAGGGAGTCTGCTTGAAGATTCTCTCCCTCTGACCCTCCCCCCACTCCCACACATGTGTGCTCCCTCCGTCAAATAAATAAATCTTGGGCGCCTGGGTGGCTCAGTTGGTTAAGCGACTGCCTTCGGCTCAGGTCATGATCCTGGAGTCCCTGGATCGAGTCCCGCATCAGGCTCCCTGCTCGGCAGGGAGCCTGCTTCTCCCTCTGACCCTCCCCCCTCTCATGTGCTCTCTGTCTCTCTCATTCTCTCTGTCTCAAATAAATAAATAAAATCTTTTAAAAAAAATAAAAAAAAAAATAAATCTTTAATATATATATATACACACATACACACATGCATATATAAAAAACAGAATGGATACTAACAATCTTAGCAGGTGTTTGATTACGTACCAAGATCAGAAAAAATAATTTTAACAGCCCCACCAACTGTACATTTATAAATTATATACACATAGTACTGAGCTAATAAATTATAAAACATGAGTAAAAGTCAGAAATTTTAAAGAGATAAATAACAAATATATTGGAAAATCGTTGAATCTGGATTAGATCAGGCCCTTGGTCCCAATACCATCCTACAGGAAATACAGGGGACAGAGAGACATATTAAACCACACTAACAAAGATAAAATCTATAAAATCCAGACTGGGGAAACTATATGAACGAACTATCCAGTTTCTTCAACAGACAAACTGCGAGGGGAAGAAAAGGAATAAGGTGAGGACCAGTAGATTAAACAGATTTAAAGAGCTATCAACCAATCACAAAACGAGGATCCTGACTCAAAGTATAAAAATGAAAATAAAACTTTTATGACATTTATGAGGTAACCAGAAACTGGAACACTTAGATATTTGATATTAAGAAACTGCTGTTAATATTTTTCAGATATAAATGCTATTGGGTTAGAATACTTTTTTTAACCCTCATCTTTTGAAATCTACATGCATCAAATGCTTTCTAGGATTATTCCAAAATAACATGGGTGAAGGGAGTGGATGGGCTATAGATAAAATTCGACACCTGGTACCCAGCAGGCAGAGGGAGGAGAAGGGCTGTGTGTTGCACTATTCCATTTTTCTGTATGATCAAATTTTTTCTATTACAAAAGAAAATAAATAATAGATAAAAGGAGAAAAAACAGAAGTTTCAGTATTCTCTTCCCACATTCCAATGAACTGTCTTGCATATTTTGAACTACACCTACTTCACTTTGGTGATCAATACATATCAGAATGGGAGACCGTCTTCAGTGAAAAGAAATGGCAGCTCTCCATGAACACTAAAAACTGTATCAAACAGTAGTAACGGGTGATCAGATACGGACTATGGACTATAGTTTTGTGAACAATTTATTTTTCTGATTTTAAGTGTTTAAAGGATTCCTCTAAACCTACAAATGTCTCTGGTTTCTCAATGAGCACACTGCCATGTAGTCCTAAATCATTACTTCCAAACCACGGCACGAGGCATTCCAGACTCAGAGGAGAAACTACGAAGTCATCTCGGTCACAAGCCTGAATCGAGAGGCCCCAAACAACTGCTGGAGGTGCTGTACCAGTCCCCCCTACTGTGTATACACGGCTCCTTTAAGAGGGATCACTAATGTCACCTTCTCTGCCTCTGTGCTAAATAACTGCTGACAGAGGCTAACGATTGAGAATACAAAGAATTAACAGTGGGCAAGCAAGAGATGTCTCAGAAACCACAAAAAGACAGAACAACTCTAAATGTGAACTACAGATCAAAAAGTGGAGCTATAGGGGCACCTGGGTGGCTCAGTTGGTTAAGCATCTGCCTTCAGCTCACGTCATGATCCCAGGGTCCTGGGATTGAGCCCTGCATCAGGCTCTCTGCTCAGTAGAGAGCCTGCTTCTCCCTCTCCCTCTGCTGCTCCCCCTTCTGTTCTCTCTCTCTGTCAAATAAATAAATAAAATCCTTAAAAAAAAAAAAGGGGCGCCTGGGTGGCTCAGTTGGTTAAGCGACTGCCTTCAGCTCAGGTCATGATCCTGGAGTCCCAGGATCGAGTCCCGCATTGGGCTCCCTGCTCTGGCTCCTCCCTCTGACCCTCCCCCCTCTCATGTGCTCTCTCTCTCATTCTCTCTCAAATAAATAAATAAAATCTTTAAAAAAAAAAAAGCGTAGCTATAAAATCAAATGGCAAAGACTTTAAAAAAAAAAAGAAAGAAAGCTATTAATTCTGTCGATACTAGGGAACCAAGATAAATATCTGAGAACCAAGAAGCTATGACTAATTTTTAAAAACACTGACCAGACATCTACTACACACAAATTCTTAGGTAAGGCCTTGGCATGTAGAGGATAAAGAAGAGATGAACACGGAACTGACTCAAAGGCTTTCAGGACACCATGACTGCCTATTTATGTTTCCTGTTTCTCTGGCCCTGGATTCTCAGCCTTATTTCTCTATGCCCTAAATGTCGTTACTTCTCAGGGCTCTGGCTTCATTCAGTCCTCTTCGCAATCTAAATGCTCCACTACCGTTAAACCCGCATTTCCTACCCTGCCCCGTTCCTGAATTCTAGCATCCCCTCCCTACCAAATCCTGGAGAGAGCATCCTCCTTGAAGCCCCTCTGGCACCTCTGCTTCCAGTGTTCTGGGTCTTTGCTAACAGTATCTCTAGCCGCACAAGCCAGAAATCCGAGTGTTCTCGTCTATCTAATCAATCCTACCACTGCAGATCAATCCCACCTGTGTATCTAATCTGAAAACCCTCCTGATCCTACTGATTCTTCTTCAACATACTTTAAATTCATCCATTTATCTAATCACTCCTGTCATTTCATGGCCCCTTCAAACAAACACTTCAGAACAAAATCCAAGTTCTTTGGAAAGGCATTTTTGGTCCTTAGAAATTTAACCCCTATTCACCTGTCTGGCATCATCTGCCCTCTTCGGTGGTTACACCCCATCTGCACCTCTTGAACATGCCTGTGACCCCATTTCCATATCAGTAAGTGGTTTTAACGTCAGATTAAGACTGTGACCTATTTGATGACAGTCAGGTATGCTAAAAGAGACATTGCCATAGTCTCACCTGCTGATTCTGCATCACTTTTGCTAGCCTGTGAATATCGTAATGCTTTGGTAGAGAAGGGATATAAGTATCTCCTTTTTGAAAATTCTCATCTTCCAGCCATACTATATACACATTGAAGAGCCTAAAAGAAAAAAGACAGAATTATATAAAATACAAAAAGATGTGCAGACAAATGAAGTTTCTTACATCTGTAGGAACCCTGTCACTACTACATAGAAGTAAAAAGCACATAATACCGAAAATGTTTCCATCCACCACCACAGGCCCACGAAGCTCATGGGCCAGCAGGGGAGGAAGGTCACAAATCCTTACAATATGGTGCAGTAATTGCTACAACAAGGCTGTGAGAAAAGGACTCTGCAAACTCTATTATTAAAGTTGGGGTAAATACAACACAGAGATTAAAAATAAACGGAAGAGGTGATTTTAACGTAGACCTAAGATCTGAATTTGGAGTTTTTCCTTCTTGGGCAATCCAGTCACAGTGAGCCTCAATGGTTGGAAAAGTTTAAGTAACATTCCAGTAAACATATTTTCTCTCTTTCAGAGAAAACATTAAAAGCCATCTTAGGGGCACCTCGGTGGCTTAGTCAGTTAAGTGTCTGCCTTCAGCTCGGGTCATGATCCCAGGGTCCTGGGATCGAGCCCCGCATCAGGCTCCATGCTCAGCGGGAAGCCTGCTTCTCCCTCTCCCACCCCCCCTGCTTGTGTTTCCTCTCTCTATGTGTCTCTCTCTGCCAAATAAATAAATAAAATCTTAAAAAGAAAGAAAAAAAAAAAGCCATCTTAAACTTTCGCAACAGAAGAACCTGCCAGCTTTAGACTTAATGACGCCCTCCTGCTTCAAGGAATCACAAACAAAACTCAAAGTATGTGTATACCTTGTTCCCATTAACAAGGAATAAAACAAAGCCTGGCTAAAAAAAGAAAGAAAAAAATCTCCATTTTCCAGTAAAAATTTTTTTAAAAATTTAATGATGTTTCCTTTGTTTTTATAAGGAACACAGTCCAGTTAGCTAGGCTCACCGGTATTCCAAGCAGCTGTTTGCAGCAAAGGGAGGACTAGAGGAGTCCGTGGCTCAGGAACTGCTGGGTGGGGTCTGGGAGCTGGCACAGTTTGGCTTTGCTCAGTAACATGGAAAACTACCTCCCTTACCTCCGAGGCAGCCCGTGCAGGAAGAGGGACAGGACTCTGAGGCTCTCACACACAGAAGAGGACAGTGTGGAGTTCTCTTCCAGCTCCTGATTCAGTTAGATGGCTACTTAACGAACATGCCAAAGGAAGGGGGGGTTTACGAGAGGCAGAAGGGCACATCAAACTTTCTTGGCTGATCTAAATGTTCAAAGATTAAGCCTCCCCACTGCTTAAACCTGGCTAAAAGTAAGTTTTCCTTCAAGCAAGATAAGGGGAGAAATCATCCCAGAGGCAGAAAGATAGCCCGCAGGGCTTTCAGGTCAAGCAAGCCTGAAGCCTCAGAGCTGGATCAAAACCCCGGGTTTCCTGACCAAGACATTCAGCATTCAGGGCTACTTATTAGAACCCATTTTTATTAAGTCTTATTTAGAAGACTAATACCTGGTTTATGGCAAGCATAAATGAAAGGTAAAGGACTAGTGTGAAACAGACCACACTTACTTCAGAGTTCTTAACCTTTGGAGAGATATCCATTTTATGCCTGATTTTAGAAGTGATTTTTTGGTTTGTTTTTTTTTTTTAAAGATTTTATTTATTTATTTGAAAGAGAGAGAGAGAGCGCGAGAGAGGGAACACAGCAGGGGGAGTGGGAGAGGGAGAAGCAGGCTCCCCGCTGAGCAGGGAGCCTGATGCAGGGCTCGATCCCAGGACACTGGGATCATGACCTGAGCCAAAGGCAGATGCTTAACAACTGAGCCACCCAGGCGCCCCTTAGAAGTGGTTTTGGGGGATTACTAGAACCTACCCTACCCCAAGTAGATTCCAAGAGGTGTATGGACTTTGCTTAAAGAACCCTGCCTTGCTCATGAAGTTCCTTTAGAGAAGTTTCCTAGCAGGCTTTACTAGATGTTTACCTGCTGTGACCGACTGTTTTGGTTTCTGTTATTACATAGAGAAACAGAAGAGGACATCAGCCCCTCTAGCTTAAGACCTTCCATTCAGACTCCAGGCACCTGACAGAGCTATATCCAAAGTGCCAATTCCCTTCTCATGAGGAACACAGAGAAGAAGCATTACAAGATGCAAACCTAGGGACGCCTAGGTGGCTCAGTTGGTTAAGCAACTGCCTTCGGCTCGGGTCATGATCCTGGAGTCCCGGGATCGAGTCCCACATCTGGCTCCCTGCTCGGCAGGGAGTCTGCTTCTCCCTCTGATCCTCCCCCCTCTCATGCTCTCTCTCTCTCTCTCATTCTCTCTCTCAAATAAATAAAAATATTAAAAAAAAATAAAAAGATGCAAACCTAGCCCAAACCACCCTCCCTATTCAATCTAACAGGGTTGAGAGAATGACATCTGGCAGTCTGTAGCACAAACAGGTGCTCCAGCAGAGTACCCGATGCTGCCAACGACAGCACAGAGGGCTAAATAACCATGCCCCACCTCACGAGCTCCGTGTGCAGCTCTGGTGAAGTCAGGTAGCCGGGGGTGCCAGCCTGGCTGGCAGGTGGCCCTTCACTGCCCTCTGCTGGAACGCGGAGGGCCTTGCTCGCAGCATGGTGGAAGTCTGCCACCTCCATCAGGCGCCTCTTCATTTCTTTCAACAAACTGATATGAGCAGGGCTTTGAAAAAACCTTCTTCCAATACAACCATCTATGGGTAACCTTAAAAAATACAAGCACAGATCACAAGATCAACACAAGATGCTCTTTCTATGTGGCACACAACTGCAATCAGTTAATTCAATGGCTATAAATATACCACATTAAATCAATACCTGTTATTTCTACCTCAGTGGTTGGTATGAGGCTCCAACAAGAGGGTGTGTATGAAAGCAGTTTTAAAAAGAATGCAATGCTACACAAATTTAAGATATTATCACGACTTAGCGGTACAGAATAAAGACAGTCTCTGCTCTAGAAGAAGTTGCAAGCTGGTAGAAAACAGAAGAGCCCAAGAACCAATATCTGTACGTTCTGAAGGACTGAGTTAAGGGAGTGAGGGTGAGCCAGGAATTGAGCTGGAGCCAGAGAACACGGTCAGTTAACAGTGAATGGGCAGTTCCAGCTGCCAGAGTCCCTTAATACCCAGGGGAAATGTTAGACACCCCCAGGCACAGCCCAAGGGCTGCCAGGCAGTGCCTGATCTTTGTCTACACCTGCTCTGGCCAGCACAAGTCCGCTTGGATGACCCCCACAACAGTCACACGAGCAGCCTGCTTGGGGCAGTTTCTCTCCCTTTGCAGCTCCAGGGGCTCTATGCTACACCTTGCCCAGCTCCAGGTGCTGTCCTCACCCCAGGGGGTATAGGGGATGGTAAAGAGAGAGCTGCCACAAGATACCCTAAACTCAAGAACTGTCTAGTCTAATAAATGTGAAACAGAGGGGCAGACTCCTAACCAGAGGCTAAAGAATGGTTCTAACTCACAGGCCACAGTGTGAGAACACAGAGCATGAGAGCAGAGTGCAAAGTAAAGAACAGGTTCAAGAGACACCTACAACAACACTGGGTACCATACCCATATTGCGGTCCTGGGCGATGAAGATACAGGAGGAAGAACTTCTGCCAAATGAGAGGCAGAAGAGGGTGATCAGAAGGTGTGACAAGGGCCTGGTGCGCCCAACGATAAATCAGCAGCCTCTGCAGGGATGGGACGATGGGGAGCTTCAGCTGGGCCTGGGCTTTCTACAAAAGAGGAGGGGCTTTGAGCAACCATGATATGATCACAGTTCCAGACAGTCAGCTCTTTCTAAATGATCCAAAAAAAACACTGAACATTTTGTTTTCATTCAGTAAGAAAAAAAAGTCCTATAAACCTTACTTTTCCAACCCACTAGCTGACACAAGGTTACTCCTTGGTAGCAAAACATGTGGGGCAGTTTTTTTTCTGTCAAAACATTTCATAAGCCCCCAGAATGGAATGCGTCTTACACATTTTACCTCATTTCCGTGCCTTTCCAGGCCTTTGCGCACAAAACGCCACAGTACAAGGGAGCAGAACGATAGGAAAATCAAGTCAATTTTACTGTCAAATGTTAGGAATCTCTTGAAAACTTAGATTTGAAAAGAACTGTCAAGAATGATAAACTCCTTGACAGGGTCTGAAATCCAAAATCCAACTCCCTATTAGGAGACCTTAAAATAGGTCTTTCATTCTAAAGCCTTATCCCAGTCTTTTTCTCATTCCATGAGCCTAAAGATCAGCTAGGGAGTTTTTAAAATAAATTCCTGGTCCCACTCCAGACTTAGAAACTCAGAATTTCAAAAGCTGGGGTCCGGGAATCTGATTTTTAACGAGCTCTCCAGGGGACTGATGCACAGACGCACATTGGAAATTGTTTTAAAACGAGGGCAAACCCCTCCACCCCTGCATGAACACAGACTTCAATCGTTAGGTTGTGACTCTTTATGCTAAATAAAGCTTGGAAAGGAAGTATACACTTCAATTATACAGTTTTAAGCACTGGTTTGGATGTTGTGCTTTCCAAGCATTTACATGAAAGAAAACGCAGAAGTTCAAAAGCTATTAGATGAATCCATCAATAAACCACCTTCTCCCACTCAAATGCAGAACTGCTTTTTGCACCTTCAGAGCTTGGTCAGGGGTAAAAGCTGAGTTTATCACCAATTCCCCTTCGACAACTCGACGGAGCTGGGAGTCTTCTTCAAAGATGGATTCCATGTTCAGTACTGTCCAGGCGAACCAGACCTACAAGGACAGCAGGTAAGAGTGAGGGGAATGAGCAGCTCACTCAGACCAAATCATCCCGACATTCTACAAATGCGCATCTCTTCTACCAGATATCTCAATCAACAAATATTTATGGTTCCCCGAATTAACAGAGTTCTTATACCTATCACTGTTCTTGTCACAGGTCCAAACTTAGATAAAACAAATCACTGAAAAATGCTAAATTCCCTCAGAAACGCCACTTCAGTAAAAGAAGACGTTTGTTCACACAATAATTATTTCTTGGGCAGGTTCCATAGGCACGAGGGACAGGAAAGAGGGCCAGATCTGAGCTCTGCCCTCAAGTTTTCCATCTCTTCGAGGAGACGAGACTAACGTTTAAGTAACTACAATGCGAAGCGAGAGGTGCTGAGCACGGAATCAGGAGTCAAGTGCTGTGGGAAGCTGGCGGAAGGAGCACAGGGCCACGGAGCGGGCATACCACAGACGACTCTGCATGGAGAATGGCCACGAAGGCGTGCCTGGTAAGAGGACCGGTGAGGCAGGGGCGGAGAGGCGGAAACACCAGGCACCCGCGTGGGTGACAGCAAGGAGTGTGTCACAGCTGGCTCACGAGAGGTTAAGAGGAAGAGCGGGGGCAAGACCGATGGGAGGCTGAAGGCTGTCACTACTGGTGGGAGGGATGAATCGGGGACATAATGTGACACACAACGTCAGACGGGGGTAAGAATGAAGAAAAGCTGCCGCTGCGGCTCATGGTGGTAAGAGCAGCCAACACCGAGTCCGCGCCGTGTGGCTGCACTGAGCACGGGGCTGAGTGCACTACATGCAGATGCAACCGTTACTCCATTCCACAGCAGAGGGAACTGAGGACAGAGAGGTAAGCAAGCCGCCCGAGGCACAGGGCTAACAAAGAGCAGACCGGGCCTGGGGCGGTCTAGCTCCAGCGTCCACTCTTAACCATGCTGCTGGGCAGGCCCTGCCATCAGGCACACCAGGCCCGACCCCGAGTTGTCGGACACCCTGCCAGCCACTTGGCTCCACGAAACCTCCGTTAACATCTCCGTGAAACAGAAGAGCAACAGCACCACCTCAGCAGAGAGCCACTGGGAGGGTTACGTGGAAAAGCATTCTAATACGCAGTAAGAGGGGCGCTACTTAAAGCTGGTAGCACTGTATCAGCATAGATGATAACAACATTAAAAGTTCGCGAAGATTACCAATGGGCCGCAGGGGCGCTCCTACCTGGGTGGGCGTGGCCAAGCCCTCCACGAAGGAAGGAGTGATGTTGCCAGCCACGATCCAGCTCACCAAAGAAGAGAGCAGACTCCGATCACAGTGGTAACCCAGAGCATTCTACACACGGGAAGGATGTGCAGCAGAGAGAAGAGGCTTTAAAAAAACCTTATCAAGAATATCAGCAATTATCTTCCTACAACAGTAGGTTCTGGTAAGACACGGATTTCACTGATTAGTCCCCCCCAGCAATGATAGTCACAGGCAGCGTGTTACAGCCAAATGCGATGAGCAAGCTCCTCCCGGGGGGGTCCTTTCCTTTGGCTTCCCTGGAGTCTACACTAGCAGAGACTATGGTTCCTGAGATAAGGCACCATCAAGACCAAGCTTTAAAAAGGCAGTACCCCAGAGTATCACTGGGAACTGTGCATTTGGAGGAATGTTCTGAGAAGGCCACTATCTAGCCAATGACTGGAAGACAAATTCTCTAACAGGTTTACCTTATGTTGCTGGTAAAGTAATTTCTGCACACAGTCTTCCTGCATCAGCTGAAAAGCTGTTTTACACAACTGGTCCATGAGGAAGAGGATGGCTTGTTCTCGGTACCAAAGATGCTGGCTTATTAGAGCCTGAACCCAGAACTCCAACACGGCAACGGGGCCCACTTCATTGGGCTGCGTGCTTACAGATATGTGGGCCTATGGAGAAAGGTCTCAGGTGATGTGGAGGTAAGAGTCAGCCTCCCATTTTTAAAACACCAACAAATAAAAACCTCCACTACAAAGCCCAAATCTGCTGCCAAGTGCTTTGAAATGACCAACACTCAGCTGTGCTAACACCAGGGTGCTTGACTGGGAAGGTGGGCCGGTGTCTATGTAGGGGCTTCCTAGGGGCCTGACCTGGATCATGCTGTTGAGAAGCTTCACGTTGTCCCCATGGCTGGCTCCTGTCAGGTGCTGTGCCACCTTGTGGGTGACCTGCTGTGTGACACCCTGAAGGACACCACTGTCCAGGTGTAGGAACAGGAGGAGGTGTGACAGAAACCTGCCAAGAACATAGGACAACACACTTGACCTTCTAATCAGAAGTCAATAAAGTTTCCAGTGGCTAATTACTTACAAGGAAACAGAAAAATATTAAACTGGTCCCATTTGTAGACCAAAGCTCTTTTAGAGATTTCAACAATTCTTCAAGAATTTCAGAAAAATGAAGTTTTTGAATTTAAGGTGGGTTAAAAGGAATTCTATCTACCTGTAGAAGTATAGTGAACAGACAGATCCAAGACACACAAACACACACAAGTTAAAAAGCATTAGAGGAAAAACATCCCAAGCATCCCGTTTATCCCCTCCCCACTCCCTACTCTCACAAAAGCAGAGATGTTTAGAAAATCATCCCACAATCTGGTACTGCCTGTCAACTTCATACAAGGTGGTGTAAGGGGTGCGGGGGTGGAATCCCACCACAAATGGGGGGAGTGCCCTCAGTTCCCTGGGTGTACTGGCTCCTGCCTCTCTCCTGTCTCCTCTGCTTCTTCTGGGTCTTGTGCCTGAAACACTCCCCCACACCTAACCTGGCAAACTCCTATTCATTCCCAACATCTCATCTACAATGTCCTTTCCCCAGAAGACACTTCCTGACCCTTCCCTGCTATCTAAAATACACCTAACCCAGGGGCGCCCAGGTGGCTCAGTTGGTTAAGCGACTGCCTTCGGCTCAGGTCATGATCCTGGAGTCCCGGGATCGAGTCCCGCATCGGGCTCCCTGCTCGGCAGGGAACCTGCTTCTGCCTCTGACCCTCTCCCCTCTCATGTGCTCTCTCTCTCCCATTCTCTGTCTCAAATAAATAAATAAAATAAAATAAATAAATAAATAAATAAATAAAATAAAATACACCTAACCCATGAAGCCTCCCCCAAACCCTCCCTCTGCACACCCTTGCCCAACCATCCACTGCCTTCCATCCCCCCCAGCAGGATGTGACAACCCAAATCATCTCTAGACATTACCAAATGTCCTCTGAGGCTCAAAATCACCCCCGGCTGAGAACTACCACTTTAGAATTACTTGACGTTATCACGAGCCTTTTTCCCAATCACATGAGCCAATATATCCCCTTTCTTGGTGAAACCAGTGTGCACTGGATTTTTATCATGTGTAATGGGGAATCTTGATTAATACTCCATTCTTAATTCCCTCCCTCCCCAAGCAGCTACTTCTTTTACTATAAATCCCATTTATTTTTACCCAGATGCAAATGCAACCTATAACACTACAGCATGGCCTTGCCAATAACACTTTGTAATTACCTCAAAAGTCTTGTTTCCTCAACAAGATTATGAGTATCTCATGTGATGAGCACCTTCCCATGTATCTTACCTGCTTGTAATAGTACAGACAATGAAAAGCAGTAGGTTTTACTACTGTTACAACGGCAAAGCCATTTGCTGCTCAATGTCAGAAACACTATTCCCAGGTTTCATGGAAACAACTACTCTCTCAAATACTAACAAGCTATAAGCAATCTAAAATTAAATGAGAAGAGGAAATATCTTTCATGAAAATAAAACTGGAATCATTTTAGGAGTTACTGTTCATCAACCTGCATTCTAAACTAGGCAGGAAGTTTTTTTGCCTCATAAAAAATACACTATGGAATCACATCATTCCCTATTTTACTTGAAAACACAGTGGTTGGTCCTCCCTGGGCTATACCCTACTTACTGCTCGTTCTTCAGAAGGTAATACTGGCCAGGGTAGAACAAAGGCAGGATCTTATCCAGGACATGAACCACTGTTCTCAAATGCCTCGACTGGACCAGAATTCCTAACAGTGAGATGCCTTCGGCACAGAACTTCTCAATGCTACGGAAAGAGACAAAGGCAATGAGCATTCAAGAAAATGATGTTCTTCCAATGAGCCATCAGCCTACTTGCTACCCAGATGATCTCAGGTCCCCAACACATGGTGTGCACAGCCAAACTTCACACAGAAATACCAGCACCAGAACTCGGGAAGTACAAAGAACTTAACAGTTCATCTGTATTTTCACTTTACAGATGAGAATGGTGAGGTATCATGCCCAAATTCACATAATTTCCTAGTGTAGGGCCAAAATGAGAACCCAGCTTTGCAAATTTCCAGTCCAGAACACTGGCCACTACCCCATTTTGCTTCCCAAATGGTGCTTCTTCGAAGAGCCATGGGGCTCTCATTGTCTGCGCATTTCCACAAGGTATTAGAGCAAAGAGAAGATTCAAAAGTGAGTTCACTCTGTTAGTATAAACTGGCAAAATTCTTCTGAAACCAATTTGCATAAAAATTGATTTATTCTTTGACTCACTTCAGAAAATCTATCTTTAAGAAATAATCTCAATGTGGAGAAAAATATGACATATGATCCATGTAAAGATGTACTTTTCAAAATTATTTAAAATCACAAACTCAGAGGCAAAAATGATATATGTAAATTTTGGGAAAATCCATTCAATGGGAATATTATTGCATCATTTAAAAATAATGCATATGAGGGGCACCTGGGTGGCTCAGTCGGTTAAGCATCTGGTTCTTAGTTTCAGCTCAGGTCACAATCTCAGGGTCGTGAGATCAAGCCCCACATGGGACTCCGTGCTCAGCATAGAGTCTCCCTAAGATTCTTTCCTTCACTCCCCCTTTGCTCCTGCCCCCCAAATAAAATAAATAAAATCTTTAAAAAGAATGCATATGATGTGCAAGGGCAACATGGAAAAATTCTACTACACTGATGCCGGGGGGAGAAAAAAAAACATAAAATGTTATACTTTTGATTACAACAACTAGTAAAAAAGAATCATATAGAAGGGAAAAAACAGGGGCGCCTGGGTGGCTCAGTCGTTAAGCGTCTGCCTTCAGCTCAGGTCATGATCCCAGGGTCTCGGGATCAAGCCCCACATTGGGCTCCCTGCTCAGCGGGAAGCCTGCTTCTCCCTCTCCCACTCCCCCTGCTTGTGTTCTCTCTCTCTCACTGTCTCTCTGTCAAATAATAAAATCTTTAAAAAAAAAAAAAAAAAAAAGAAGGGAAAAAACACAGGTATGATATCACACCAAAATGTTCATTGTGCTGGAGAAGTAGAAGTAAGTGGCTCTTTCTCCCATCTTCCTACTTCTACAGTTTGATTATACTGCTTTAATTCTAGGGTGAAGAGGCGCCTGGGTGGCTCAGTTGGTTAAGCGACTGCCTTCGGCTCAGGTCATGATCCTGGAGTCCCGGGATCGAGTCCCGCATCGGGCTCCCTGCTCGGCGGGGAGTCTGCTTCTCCCTCTGACCCTCCTCCCTCTCATGCTCTCTGTCTCTCATTCTCTCTGTCTCAAATAAATAAATAAAATCTTTAAAAAAAAAAAAAAAATTCTAGGGTAAAAAAGTCATTTCAAAAGATAAAAGTAATGATGCAAAGATTATACCACAGGGAGATGTTTATAATATTAGAATGAGAAACAAAGGATATACAAAATTATACATATGTTATAACTCTAAAAAACATCAAAGGAAAAAATACTGGATAAAAAGCAAACTGGAAAAGAAAAACCCAGTGTTTCATTAGGGTAAGAAAGATTCTGGGTGATTTCTCTGACTATTGTTCTCTGTTCTGTGTGATGTTATATTCATGTACAACTTATATCCCTGCATACTCTGTCCCCAACCCCAAGCACATTCATAAGATTGTTTTAAGTTAGTTCTAGTATATATACATCCCTGATGACCACGGTGGATGGAGTTCAGTCCACAAGAGAAACACTTTATTCTCACCTCCACTCCCGTTCGGGATGCAGTAATCAGCACCAAACAAATAGTTATGTTTGGAGAAGACCGATAGTAGTATCAGTGAATAAAGAGGTGCAGTCCCAGAACGAATACAAGACACGAGAGAAATCATGAAAGATTAAGTTCAGAGCACTACACTCAGAATCCACATGCCAGCCATTTGCTGAACAAGTTGAAAGTATTATCACACACTTAAGGCTCAACAAGTCAGTCCAGTACTATCATTATTCCCATTTTAGAGATGAGGAACCTGAGGTACAGGAAACTCGACCTAGCGAATGACACTTGGGTTACTGGAAAAAAAGAAGAGTGCTTTCCAAAGCGCCTGTGTAACATCTCTCCTCGTCCTAGTGGATCAGTTCTACCCTCTTTCACCTGACTTTCAAATCTGTCCATCACACTTGGGCCCTACTCACCTACGTGGTCACCTCCGGTCACTCACGGGAAGCACGGGCTTCGGTCAGGAGTGCTTCCTCACCCCCCCCCCCCACACACACTCAGACACCTGCTGCTCCTTCCCGCATTCATGGAGTCAAACACCTACTAGTCCAAGCTGTGGAGATACACAGATGACAGGACAATGCCCTGCCGTCAAGGAGCACGCAGTGCACGAGGAGAGCAAGAGACACTATCACACTGCAATACAGTAAGGGTGCTGCTCGGAGTGCACACGTGCTGCGGGGGGACGGGGAGGGCAAGGCCCGTGGCTGAATTTTCCACACTGGGGGCACTAGTCACCTGGAAAGGGTGAGTGTCACCACTCTGCCCCCTAGCCTCGGATGCCTTCTCTACTTAAGACTCCTCTCCAAAGCTTCGCTCCTCTACGCAGGTATCCTGCCCTCATGATCTCTCCTTCCTTGAAATTCCTTCTGCTCATACTTTTGAGTGGTTCCCAATCCAGGCTGTACATCAGAATAATCTGGAGAACTGGCCCCCAGACCAATTATATCTGGATTCTCGCCCTCTTTTCCGTAGCTTTAGAATCACTCCGAACAGGACTCTAAAGAGCAGCAAGGGTGGAGAAGCACCGCTCTACAAACCTCATCCGGCCCACAATCACATCTTTAGCGCTGCTCACTACCTTCTGTCAACCAGCTCCACTAAACTGTCAATAACCTGAAGGCAGCTAACTAACAGTTCCATGTCTCTCCCACTTCAGAGCACAAGGCCGAACACAAACAGCTGATAGGACACCCAGCATCCCACTGAAAATACATGTAATGCGAAACAAGATGTTGACATTGGGATGCTAAAGAAGTATTACAGTGAGTCTAAAATGCAAGAACCAGAAGCATGTAGGTGAAAGAGATTTTAGAAAAACAGATAGGCTAGAAAAAATTAATACATCGTAGGAAAATGATCTTTTCCAAAACAAAAAACAAAAAAAAACGATTTTTAACCAACTAAGAACTCATCCATTTACTTACGGGACCAGCTACAGCTGTCAGCACTAGGGATGAAATGGGAACACAAGACAAACATGGTTCCTGAGGTTAGGACCTCACAGACGATCCCTGAGAAGACTGAACAGACAACTACAACACAGTGTGGCAAATGCTCCAGTGGAAGAAATAGCGACAGCTCTGGGCTCATGCCAAAGAAGCATGTGACCTGATCAGGCATTTCTTTCCCCTGGGCAGATTTAGCCCTTTAGTGGAGAAGCCTGAGTTGGGCTGCCATCACTTTAAACAAAATTCAATACAGATGACCAATTCTTTTTATGTGATCTCTATTCCAAGAAAGAGAAAACACCTACTGCTGACATGAACATTCCACTCTGGGGCACAGATATACTCTCTCCATAATGTATGAGGTACAAATCTGTCTTATATGAATTTGGGCAGCATTTCCCCTGGAGAAACCATTAATAAGGCTTATGATTTGGTCCTGATCACCATTAGATAGGTTTGATGGAGGCCTCAGACCTTGGGGTGTGAAAAATGAGATCTAGAATCACTGACTGAGGTTCAGCAACCCTAGGGGCTCAGCCCACACTGTACCTGTGGCCCACGGTGGTCATAGCTAAAGCCAGGTAACAGCCGATGGGCATGCCCGCCTTAACAGCCTTCAAGAGAGGATGAAACGTGGGTGACTCTGTCATGTCAGGCACAGTGCTGGAGAAGGGAACAGTTGGACAATTCTGCTGTATTCCATAATCATTTTTGTGCAGTTTTAACCTCAAGATCAAGTTCCAGGCCCACTGGTTAAATGAGGTCTCAGGTGTCTCTCCATATCGAACAATACTGGCCAAATATGAAACCTAAAACAATTATTTATTTTAAAACCACAATTAGTCACATACAAATTAAATCAGTAAGCTCACCCGCCCATTTCCTTCTGTGATCGACAACATCCTCAAAAGAGAGGACATACTACTTACCAGTACTCAAGTGTTTACAGCACTCAATTAAAGCAATTTCTCACAACTACCACTTCTGCTTACTTGCTAGTCACTTTGTGAACCTGATCTGAGTCAGTGCAAGCAAAGGAGCAATAATACAAAGGTTGGTACACAACAAATGGTGTCATGATAGGTACGTTTTAACAACCAGGTGGAGCGTGGGAGATCATTTACAGGGTTTGTCAATTTTGGTAGTGTAAAAACTCCCACCATGGTCAGGTGCAAGCTACAAACAGGTTAACAACCTGGTTTGCAAAGCTCCTGAAAATTCAGTCCGTTCTCCTGAGCCAGGACATGCCAGCTCCAGCTTCCACTGAATTCTACAACACTGAAATGGTCATATGTAAGCTACTTCTCAAAGAAAAATCTTTATCCAACCACAGAATTCAATTTCAGGATCTTAAATTGCCAGAAATGGTCTTAGGCAATCTAAGGGTAAATACTGTAACTTTATCCACCCGGGCCACTTACAAAAAAGATGTTCTCAGTATAGAGGAAAAGGAAATACCTGCTTCATACTTTCAGAAAGAAGCCCGGCATATGGCTTCTGTGCAAGGTATTTCTGGTACGCTTCAAGAATCATTAAAGCCACTTCAGCATGGACTGCTTGATCCAGATGAAGGGTACCCTTTCAAAGAGAAAAATAATCACAAACAAGCCACCTTGATTTTTTTTTTTTTTTAACATGCCCTTGAACAAAAAGACTAGGAAAAATAGTAAAAAAGGATCTTGGATGTAGAACTTAAGCATTCCAAAAATGACATCCCCTAACAATTAAGTTATAAAATGACAACAGGAAAAAACCCTGAAATCTTAAAGAACCATTAATTGCACTTAGATAGGTTTGAATCTGACTCATCTTGGACCCCAGGTATATCTTTGAATGTAACTCCCCCACCCTAGAAGCTCTATAAAGTCTTTGGGTTACAATTTTAAGGGCATTGCCACAAACCGGGAAATTGTTCAAGTATTATTAAACAGGAAAATATTTAATAAATTAAGTCTATATTCCCTTTCATTATTCTATCATCAGTGAAAATATAGAAGATACTCAACAACACAGGGCACCCGGGTGGTTCAGTCAGTTAAGCGTCTTACTCTTGATTTCGGCTCAAGTCATGATCTCAGGGTCTCTGCTTCAGATTCTCTCTTCCTCTCCCTCTATCCACTGCCCCACACCACCCCCCATCACACACGTGTGCACTCTCTAAATAAATAAATAAATAATAAATAAACCTTAAAAAAAAAGATAACAACACAGATAAAATATTCCTTCAGGAGCTTGAAGTTGCCTATCGAATTTCCCATCCAATCTTCCTTTGCAACCTGAAGAAATACATTTCTTAATCCTTTAACGGAAGATGACTTTCCTAATGAAGGATCGTGGAGACTCTCACAGGGAAGTCTTCACACAGCCAGCTGGGAGAGGAAGGGCTGAGGGGAGGGGGGTTCTACTCACAAATCAGAGAACGTGAAGATGAAAATTAGCCCCCTATAGCTCTCACCCATCAGCACTGGAGTGGGAGAAGCTCCAAATGGACCCAGGGGCAGACCCAGGTGGCTAGGGACACCCAGGGAGAAAAGCTGCCTGGTTCCAGTTTTCTCATCTGTACAACAGGGGTCAAGTACATGGAAACCTCACAAGACGGCTATGAGGACTAAATGATTTGCTGAGAATAAAAGCTGGCAGACAGAGAGGGCTGAGTTCTCTCCCATTTTCCCTGTATAATACCAAAACATTTTGATCTAGGAGCTAACTAATAAGGTCTAGGGTAAAGAGGAAGGAAAGTTTTTTGTTGTTTTTTTTTTAAAGATTTTATTTATTTATTTGACAGAGACACAGCGAGAGAGGGAACACAGCAGGGGGAGTGGAAGAGGGAGAAGCAGGCTTCCCGCTGAACACAGAGCCCGATGCGGGGCTCGATCCCAGGACCCTGGGATCATGACCTGAGCCAAAGGCAGACACTTAACAACTGAACCACCCAGGTGCCCCAAGAGGAAGGAAAGTTTTAACAGTCAAAATCATTGACATGGCATCTTTGGAGACATATGATAGGTAGCAAACTCTCAATAATAATAAGCTATTATTAACAAAGCTATTAATAAACTATTATTAACAAAAACTACCACCGCTGAGTACTTAATGTGCACCAAGAATTGTCCTAAATGTTCTGCACGTCCTAACTTGCTGAATCCTTACAACAACCCTACAAGGTAAGCGTGTTAGTATCAATGCTGATGGATGACCACCTGAAGCCCTGAGAGTTCAGATGCATTCGGGGTCATGCATCCAGGAGGTGGCAGAGCTGGGAACAGAACCCAGGCATGCAGCCTGCTTAGAGTGCCGGCTCTTAGCCAATGCACAGTGTTTTAGGAGACAAATGTGGCAGTGACAAGCAAGACAAAATGCAGGAGGAAGAGAGACCAGAGTCAGGAGGGGCAAGCAGGAAGAACTGCAGTAAACAGCTAGAGATAACACAACAGATACAAACAGTCTTAGGAAAAAGAGAAGAAGTTTCACTGTGGAACAATTTATCTTCATGTAAAGGATGGTCACTCTGCAAAACAGAATTAAAGAAAAGATCCTAAACTCTGACACAGCTAATAGAATTTGCAGACCTTGCAAATGATAATTGGAAATGTTTATGTTTTGAGAAAATGCTTCTTTAAAACTGATGTGTATAGAACCTCCAGTCTCTAGAGAATGGTTTTAACACATACCTGTTCACCAAATCCCCAATTGAGTCCTTCTAGAATAACGCAGGCCAATTTATTCTTCACCATTGCCAGGTTATAATTCAATAACCAATCCCGAATCACAGCTCTCTCAGAGGCAGATGGTCGCCAGAGATACAAAGGCAGTTCTTTAAACAAGTATAAAGAAACCTTATTTAAAAGAAAATGATGATAATTAAGATCGAAGCTTAAGGACAATCCTGTATTACTATAATATTATTAAACTGCTTGCAAAAATTTTTTTCCAAAAGGAAGAGGGGTTTTGTTTGATTTTTAGACAAATGAAATGAACATCATGGACAACCAAATAAAATAAATATTAAAACTAATAATACACCAAAAGCACATTTTGCTACCCTTTGTAAAGGTCAACAATCTTTTATTTATATATAAATTGATATACTTCCATTTAAGAAAACCATTTAAGAATACCAAGGCCCAAATTTAAAGCCATGATAAATGAGGAGATGGTCATTCATTTTACAAAAAGCGTTAGCACTTTCGATAATTATTTAAATAAACAAAAAACAGAAACAGACTCAAATACAGAGAACAAACTGGTAGTTGCCAGAGGGGAGGGGAGTAAGGGGATGGGTGAAAAAGGTACAAACTTCCAGTTATACAATAAATAAGTCACAGGGATGAGAAGTACAGCATAGGGATTACGTTCAATAATATTGTCATCACTTTGTATAGTGACAGATGGTGACCACACTTATCGTGGTGAGCATTTCATAATGCATGCAACTGTCGAATCACTATGCTGTACACCTGAAACAAATATAATATTGCATGTCAACTATAAAAAAATTATTATTTCTTCTGTGGCATTTAAAAAGATATTTCTGTTAGCTTCCAAGCAATCTGGGGAAGAGGGACAAGGAGTGGATGGAGGTGAAGAGGAAACAAGATCAACCAAGAGTTGGCAACTGTTGAAGCTGGATGATGGGTACACAGGGATCCATTACCCTATTCTTTTACACAGATTTGAAAGATTCTATAATAAAAAGTTTTTTAAAACCTGTTTACAAAAAGTCTATAGCATCACTTTCTGAATAACATACCCATGTGTGCAAATTAAGATAAATCTGGGTTCACTCAATAGTTTGCTTTAAGGGAGACTGATCAGAAGAGCAATTCGTTTTACAATGTCTAGAACAGTGCTATCCAATGGAAACATAATGCAAGCTACATATGTAATTTTAATTTTTCTAACAGCCACATTTTTAAAGAGTTAAATGAAACAAGTAATAAAATTTTAATAATATATTTCATTTAATCCAATACATCCAATACATTATCAACATGTAATCATTACACAAAACTGTGACATGTTACATACTTTTTGTTCATATGAAGTCTTTGAAACCCAGTGAGTACTTTACACTTACAGTACATCTCAATTTGGACTAGCCACCTTTTAAGGACTCTATAGTTACATGTGTACCTAGTGGCTACAGCATTGGACAACGCAAATCTAGAACATACATACTAGTTTTTTTCAGGTTCCTGCACTGCTCCCAATGAAAGGCAAAACCCAAATGTGAAAGAACAACAGAAACAATAAATTTTAAAGAAACCTTTCCTTTCCTTTGTGTGTGTGCACTCACATAGTTAAATTTTCATGAGGATTTGTTAATAAAGGTCTTGAATATTCTGAATAAAATGGTAAAATGGTAATTTTAAAGATGGAAAAATCCTACTTTACACTGTGAGAATCTGAGAGAAAGGGCAAAACAATGAGTAGAGCAATGAGATCTGTCCAGAAAAACATCTATCCCAGCTAGATAAAATAATGGTATAGCATGTGTCTTTCCACCAAGAATCAAAGTGTGGCTATCGTGAAAGGCCCTAGGGACGTTAAAAGGTTAACAAGGGAATATTACCAACAACTTTATGCCAATAAATTCAACTAGTTAGATGAAACGGGAAAATGCCTTTAAAAACATAACTTACCAAAACTAAGGAAAAACAAAAATCTGGACAGCTCTATATTTGTTTTAAAAATGCAAATTGTTATCAAAGGGTTTTCTACAGAGAAAACTCTAGGGCCAGATGATTTCACTGGTAAACTCCATCAAACAGTCAAGTTAGAATTAATGGCAATCTTAAAAAACTCTTAAAAAATGGAAGAGGAAAGAATGCTTCCCAACTCATATGAGGCCGATATAATCCTAAAATCAAAACCTAACAAAGACATAACAATAAGATATAGATCAATATCCTCATAAATATACATGTAAAAATCCTCAACAAAAAATATCAAACTGAATCTATCAACATATATCAAGAATAATACACCATGATCAAGTGGCTTTTATTCCAGGAAACAATAATGGTTCAACATTTGAAAACTAGAACAGTTTAGAGCCCACAGATCACTTCCAGGCTCTGGGGCTACATCTGATTCCTGATAACCCCAAGGTGACAACAAAAATATTCAAAGCTATCCTATTCATCTAAAGGCAGAGAGGGTTTGAACAACTTACTCCAAAAATGTCAGCAAGTTCCCAGAGCACAAAGGAACTATAGGTATAAACAGAGAATGGAGGCATCTTTTAGAAGATGTGCTCTAAAAACCTTATGGTCCCAATTTTTACAGTTAAGTTAAACATATCTCTGGGCACAGTTTACTACTTGAACTATTATGACCAAATTTAAAATACAGGTGTAGCCCAAACCAGAAAAACACTTAAGAGAAAATGGTGATGAGCTCAACCAAATGGAAAGAATCTTGTGACCCCCTATGTATATTTCTTTGGGACTCATCCCATCAGATAATCACTCAAAACTGAACAACTAAAACCATGCTCCTGTATATTGCATATAAAGGGCTTTCATCTCAACATAATCATATCACAGTGGGATACAATGCTTTTCTCTAAAGTACTGCTGCCACATAGAAAACAGTATGGTGGTGCCTCAAAAAATGAAAAATAGAATTACCCTATGTTCCAGCAATTCTACTTCTGGGCATATCCCCCAAAGAATGGAAAGCACAGTCTCAAGAGATAGCTGTATACTCATGTTCGTAGCAGCATTATTCACAGCAGCCAAAGGGAAGAAGCAATCCGAGTGCCCATCAACAGATGAACAGATAAATAAAATGTGGTCTATACTTACAATAGAATATTATTCTGGCTTAAAAAGGCAGGAAATTCTGACACATGCTACGACATGCACAAACATTGAGGACAAAATGTTAAATGAAGGAAGCCAATCACAAAAGGATAAATACTGGATGGTTTCATTTATATGAGGTACCTAGAGTAGTCAAACTCAGAGAGAGAGAAAGTAGAATGTTGGCTGCCAGGGCTGGAGAGTGGAGGACGGAGGGAATGGGGACTTATTGTTTAATCAGTACTGAGTTAGTTTTGCAAGATGAAAAGAGTTCTAGAGATGGATGATGGTGACGGTAGACAGCAAAACAATGTGAATGTACCTAATGTCACTGAACTTAAAAAGGGTGAAAATGGTATATTTTTATGCTGTGTATAATTTACCACCATTAAATTTTTTAATGTAAAAAAAGTACCATGTACTCTTCCAAGGAAAGCATGATATATCATTTATCCTTCATTTAGAAACAATATGTCTCATGAACCAATCTTTCACTGGAATTTGCCCACTTTTGAATGTGATGAAGTAATGACAGTTATCAGTCATCTATCCTACAGGGATAATGCAGTGACTATAAGACAGAAAGGCCCTTTTCAAATACCTTACAGAAAAGTACTTTAAATGTTCCTCTTCAGGTTATAACACGTGAATACCTGCCATGTGAAAAATTCACACATTATAGCCTTCTTATAGATGATGAAAAAGATCTTCATTAAGTGTATGTTTTTAAAAATGGCACATCAGGGGCGCCTGGGTGGCTCAGTTGGTTAAGTGTCTGCCTTCGGCTCAGGTCATGATCCCAGGGTCCTGGGATAGAGTCCTGCATCGGGCTCCCTGATCCACGGGGAGCCTGCTTCTCCCTCTGCCTGCTGCTCCCCCTGCTTGTGCTCTTTCTCTGACAAATAAATGAATAAAATCTTTAACAAATAAATAAATAAATAAAATGGCACATCCATACAATGGAATATTTGGCCATTAAAAGGCGTAAAGTGCTGACTCATGCTACAACATGGATGAACCTGAAAAACATTATGCTAAGTAAAAGAAGCCAGTCACAGACCACATATTGTATAATTCTGTTTGTATAAAATGTCCAGAAGAGTCAAATCTATAGAGACAGAATGTAGATTAGTGATGGCTTAGGGCTGCAGGGGTTGGAGGGACAGCTGGAGGGACAGAGTGTAATACCTAAAGAGTTTGTGGTTTCTTTCTGAGGTAATGAAAATGTTCTAAAATTGAGAGTGGTGATGGTTGCACAACTCTGAGAATATACTAAAACACCACTGACTTACATGCTTTAAATAGATGAACTGTATGGCATGTGAATTATATCACAACACACCTGTTCTTAACATCGACAAAAATTACAAAAGGGATTGTGACAAATGACAGAAATAAACTATATGTGTCTTGTTCAACTTAAATTACCACTTTTAATTCTGCTTTTGGCTGATGTAAATAGGGCCATCCTTCTTAATCAGGGTTGTTTTCTTCCAAGTATAAAATATAAAAATTATGACAGCCAAACAAACTTTGAAGTGCAAACTGTTATTAACTATAGACTACAATTAAAAGAAAACCCTGTTATTGAGGGAGGTGGGAAAGTCACTTGGAGGAGATTAAAGAGAAACAATCACAGCTTTTTGTACGAAGCCGCTAACCCCAAGCAGGCCTGGTGAATGGCAGAGCCTGGGACACAGTATGTGCTCTCTTCATCCGGCTGCACCCGTGACTCAGTCATTCCCAACAACCTATTTTTCTCATTGCTCCATGAATGCAGAATTTAACAGAACAAAAAAAGCAAAACAAACAAAATCAGTGCTCTTACCATTCCCACGTGGTCAATAGTGTCTTGAACTCGATCCAAAATGATAGAAATTATCTCAGGGTGAACAGCTGTGATGGCCCCTAAGAGCTCTCGACCAACCTTTGAAAAAGTCTCTCTGGTAGACAGGGTGACATAAGATACCTAAAAGTGGGAGGAGGTGGAGATTGCACTTTCGGTCAATTACCAGTCAAAACACAGTTCCATAATTCATTAGGATGCTTTCAAGTAAAGGAGAAAGAATCTCACACTGAGCGTAGGGTCACACCATGTTCAAGAAAGATGTCAGACCTTCGGAGGGCAAACTGTCTACCCTGAGGCTGTGAGTCAGGAGGGGCAGGGAAGCAACTATGTAACAATGACTCCAAGTTCCCCAAGTCTGTCTGTAGCTATAAAATAGGCCTTTTGGTGTAAAAACTTCTTTAAAATTGAGAAAATTGCTAAAATGATGAAAATCAGAATGCATTTCATAGAAATACCTATTCTCTCCTACAAAATAAGATCCTCAATGACAAGAGCTTCTAAAATAGCAACTTAAACAACGTATTCCAAAGCACAGGCTGCAATCCACTGATGCCAAAGCAAGCAGATTTTTTTTTTTAAATACAAGGGAATAGAACGGAAAAATAACAACAGAATAGAAAAAGGTGAGTGCATCTCAGTAAGATTAAGTATTGCTTCAATTTCATACATGTATACACACACACACACACACATACATGGACACACACAAGCAGAATCAGAATGTAATAAACAATGTAACTTTTACTGTGAGTACTGGCCAAAACCCTTGAAACATTCAAGAGCACAAATGTTACTTTCATAAAAGACCTTGTTCTAGAATGCCACTTACTGTATATGAAAACAGTCCTACCCCCCACCCCCTGCAATATTCTCATACCATGAAGACAGTCTGGAATTCCAGATGGATTTAGGCCTTAACTTCATGCGTAAGTACAAAATACAAATATAAGAATAGCCTAATATTTGATCCTGGAAAAGAACTTTAGATCATCCAGGTCTATCATTTTCAAACTGGAGTACTGGGGAGAAGGTAATAAACTCAGATAATCTTCCTCAAACATAATTTTACTTTTAAGTTTACTTGAATAGTTTGGAAGAAATATTTTTTAATGAAGATAAACAGATAAATTACAACCTAAATGGAAAATATGCATCTTTTTAAATATATGGGTTATGTCTCTAGACACTCAGGGTCCAGAGTCCACTCTCATCCTCCCTTAGGGATGGCTCAGTGAAAAGACGAAGAAGGCAAGGATGTCATCCCAGCCTGTCATTTTATAGCTGAGGAAGCTGAGCCCAGAGTGGTGGGGCACCTTTCCGGCTGTGAGATGGGCAATTGCTAGCAGAGTTAAAACAAACCCAGGTCTTCTACCTGAGCGTCAGTACTCTTTCCACCATCTCATTTAAACTGGCTTGGAAGGGGCGCCTGGGTGGCTCAGTTAGGCGTCTGACTCTTGATTTTAGCTCAGGTCATGATCTCAGGGTTGTGGCATCGAGCCCCGTGTCGGGGCTCCGAGGTCACTGGGGAGTCTGCTTGAGATTCTCTCTCCCTCACCCTCTGCCCCTCCCCCCACTTGCACAGTCAATTAATTAATTAATTAATTAAAATCTTTTAAAAAACACAGAAATACACTGGCTTGGAAGCCAGGCCCCCGTGTTACTGGCAGTGTTGTGGGGCAGAGGGCAACAGACAGTGTTAACACCCAAGTGTCAGGCTGTGTCATCAGACTCTATTCCTCACCAAAACTCACGCATCAAATGTCAAGAGACAGCAGGGGGAAATGGAATGAGTATGATTCATATTTTCAATACTCCTTACAGCAAAATGATATTCCTTTGATTTTCTATCTCCTTCCATGAGTGTGGACAGTACAAGTTCGTCACATTTTTTTGGTAAAGCAATCCCAAAAGAATCAACGCACAGATAATCCCCAAGAACACATTTTTTAGCTGATTTCTAAAACTTAATATTCTAACCTCATATATCTCCAGAACAATAATTTTTATGAAGTCTTCATCCACATTGGTTCTTCTGGCCTGAGCCATCTGAGCAAATGTAGTCAGAAGGCAAATCTCTTCTGAGCTATTCATGGCAGACAGACACTTCTCAAAGTTCACAAAGTGTTCTGGGTCTGCAAGTTCAGGGCAAGAAAATTAAAATAGGGAAAGAATGAAGATATATCACTTTTAATCACTCTTCCAGAGAGAAAGAAGATATAAAATTAAAAGATATTTAGAAATATTTAGGATTCTTTGTTCCAGAATGGATTTCTACAGGCTTCGGGGAAAAAGGCAGGGACAAGATGAAATTCCAACTCTACATATAATGTAGCCTCAGATGTGACACTTAACATCCCCAATTCTCAGTTTCTCTGCCTTAAAAGGTTGTTGAAAATTAAATGACACTAGTGACTAGTGAAGGGTTTTGTCACCGGGTGAGACCCCTTCAAAGACACACTTGAAACAACTTAGTAACTGTCAGCCAAATGACTGATGATGACCTTACTGATGAAAACTGCTAGGACTAACAAAGCACTCAGCACAAACACAGCATTCATTCCAAACAAAAGAGATTTTCTTATAAATGAAAATCTGGGGCGAGAAATTAGTTATTACCATGAAAGCAATACTGCTAAATGTGATAAACAGTACACAGTGTGTTCGTTCTACCAACTTCTCAGAAGATACAATGTAAGCAGTATTACATTTTGTCACCAGCGGGCACAACTGACAAACAGCTTTGGGATCCGTGACAGAAAACTAAATGCCACAAAGGCAAAGATACAGAGGAAAGATTTAAAAAAAAAAAAAAAAAGTCTGTTTAAAAAATATATTCCCCTGATGGAATTTTCACAGTAAGAAGGCAGTAAGTCTACACTTCTTTCCATGTGTTTACACATTTGAGAAATCAAAGGTAGTCCATCAAATGTCCTGTATTTTCAAAATAACTCCATGGGGGCATTTACAACCCAATTTTCATTTCCCATCCCCGAGCTGGGATCATAACAAGTTACTACCCAGAGCATTTCAAAAATAATGAAAACTGGAATTAGCATTCTAATATATCAAAACAATAAAGCAATCTTTCGAATTTCAAAATCATTACATGTGAGTACACAGAGTAAAATACTCTCTTAGTCCTTCTAAAAATGAAAAGAACAAAGCCATGAAGAGCAAAGGCACACAGGGTAGGAAAAAATCTATCCGCACACTTTAGCCAGGCTGTACCTTGGAGCTGCTTCTTGCACTCAGCAGGCGGGAGAGTGACGCAGAGTTTCTCCAGATTCCCACTCTCCACCTGGTGCATGAGGTAGAAGAGCTTCCAGAGCATCTGGACCGACAGCGTCCCAAAGGGCATTTCCGACATAAACAGCCAAATGCCAAGTCTGCGTGTTTTAAAGAGTAGGAATAGTTTCATGTATCAGTCACCTTCACCACACTGAGAAAGCAGGCAGACCTGCTTTGGTAGGAAAAAAAAGTTCTTAAATCACAACACAGCCATTTTTCTAACATGCTTCGGCCATCAACGCCTCAAGGACGGGTAAGAGTAACAGCAATACTCACACAGAACTTCGTCTGTGCCAGGCACTGTTCTAATCACCCTGCCATACAGATCATCTCACTCCGTCCTCACTAAATCCAAGGCAAGTATTATTGATACTCTCCCCAATTTACCCATAAGGCTACTCAGGCACAGAAAGGGTAGTAAGAGGCAGAGCTGTGTTTTGAACCAAAGATCTTTTTAAGGCCTGGGTGACAGAGAGGCGCTTAGATGTGGATGTATGTGTCCGAGCCTGTGTGCAGGTACGAGTGTGCACACAGACACACATGCAATGAGCGGGAGGAGAATCAGACACCCTCCAGGGACTCCCTACTCATCAGCGAATGAAATTCACACTCCTCGGCCCCACGTTCAAAGGCTTCCACTATACAGCTCAGACCCACGTTTCTCTAACCAGAGCCCTCACTGCGTTCAGAGTATGAGACGACTCCTGGACAAGCCAGGTGAGAACCTCGCACCTCCAACCTGCCATCCCCCCAAGTGGGAGGCCCTCCTCTGACTTCCTCCAGCACTATTACAGAACTCCATCCATACCTGACTTTGGCAATATCATACCCTTTATCGGTGGTTCTCACACCAGAGTGGGCAGAAAAATCACAGGAGACTATTCTAGGGGGGAGGAATGAGTAAGGGACAGGCAGGGGCTAGGTAAGGAGAGATAAATAGGGGGCTACGTGATCTGGCTCACAGAAATCCCAAAAATGTGGAGGTGTGGGGGAAACCAGAGATAAGGGAACAAACCAGACCACCCTGCCCTAGGCCTGTGGGGTGGGTGTCTTTTTCATGATAATCACTTGTGACCAACAAAGAATAACAGACCCTAAAAAGGAAGTAAGCCATTGAAGGTGTTATTTCTAGTCCTTGCTCAATGGTGGTATCAATAGAGATGTTAAAAGAATTTAAGTTCCCTGGTTAGCTTTCTACAAAAGACCAACCCTAAAGGCCCTCAGTGGCAACCCTGTAGGGATCCCTCTCACTCTTGAGAGCTTTTTCTAGATCTTCACTTAATGAACTTCTATCGCTTTACTCACAAAAATAAAATAAAATAAAACCACTGGGAAACTTTGTGGAAAATGCAGATTCCAAGGCCTGCCTACAGAGATCCTGACTTTGTAGGTCACAGCTTGGGCCCAAGAATTTGCAGCTTCTAGTCATCCCGGTTGACTCAGACTCAAGTGCTCCTTAAACCACACAGTGAGAAATGCCTCAGGTTGCTGTAATTTACGTACACATACAAACCACAACAATCTGAGAGCAGAAACCAGGTTTTGTTTATCTTTGAATAAACCACAATGTAACCTAGAGTCTTATATTTTAATTATCTACTACCTAAACCAGTATCTTGCAAACAATCAGCACTCAGTAAATGCTCATTAAAATTTGGTTATGTGAATTTTATCTCAAAAAAATCTTGAAAAAAATAAGGAGGCACTCAAAACTGTTGCTCTATTTTGGACAAACCTACAAATTGACCGATTACAAACAAAGCTTATTAAAAGAAAAAGAAATTAAAGTACATGCCTGACCCACATCTATGGGGCATCACGCTGCTAGTGGCCCAAACCACCATTGACCTAGATTCTGAAAAGCAACAGCTAGACTCCTGAGCAAAGGTTCAAGAAACTGTTCAGTTGGGCCAAGCTTCTGTCTTATTATATAATAATCCCTAACACCTCACATAGGACCTGACACTCTTGTATAACTTATCCCAAAACAGTGAGAGGGACTTGCAGAGGCCTTAAAAGTAATGTCACAGGACTGTGTATTTCAGGATACGAAATTCCCCATATGAAAGATAGGCAGTAAGTCTGGCTTAGGTTTTTACTGTCTTTTGGTTTTGTTTTGCTTTAGGTTGGGGGATAACCACTGTTAGAAATTTCTATTGGAGTGCCAAATAAATTTAAATGTCATGGCTTTAAACATCTGATTCTCATGTAATCTCTTTCCTAAGATAAGTTATACTCAAGAATAACAGTTCTTGATATTTTAAAGTTTAAAATGATTATCACCTTTGTAAATTACATGTATAATTACAGGACAGTTCCCAGCTCAGACTCTAGGAGCGGGTAACTATGGTGAGAGCTTTCCATCTCAGCTAAGCAGCCACAATGATGAGTGACAGATCAGAGACAGGAGACTATTCCTGACCCCCAGCAGGGTTCTGCACAGGATCCAGTCTACCTCATGAGACCACCAAATTTATGGACAACATAGTAATGAGTAAACAACCTAGTGTAACGAGTAAAGATCAATTTCTAAGCCCAAGTTCTATTTATCTTAGACCCATGCCTTCTGAGTGCCTAAAAGTGCTTAAGATTTAGTCAAGGAGTTCTGCTATTTCTCTAAGAGAGCAGTTTTTCTATTCTTCATCTGAAACCACAAAAGAACCACCACCACTTACATCTAAAAGATCCTTCATGACTTAAAAAGTATTTCCATGTATTACTGCATTTCATCCTGGGATCATATCCATGAGGTCAATGGAACAGGGAGAATCATTACCATCACCTCCATTTTATAAATGAAGACAGTGAGAAGACAAGACTAGGTGACTTGCCCAAGGTGGCAAGACTCAAAGCCACTACACAACACACAATAAATACGGGCTGAAGCTGAGAGGCCCAGGCAACAGGGAGCAGCGCCAACTCAGAAGGAGGCAATGGTGGGGAGAGCCGGCAGTTCGTGAGGGCGCTGGAGGCCGCGTCCCCCAGCAGAGGGCACAATGCTTGGCAGAACTTGCTCCTACACTTGGCCAGATACTCAGGGAAGACAGTGCAGGAGGCACCACTGTGCCCCTGCCTCTGCCCCAAGAGCACCCTGGGCTATAAGCAGCAACAAAGACAACATGATCAGGAGACAGCATTTACACAGCCAAGACAGGGGACCAGGACCCGTGAGAATCCTCACAGTAAGACACCTCAACAATAAAATGTGCAAATCAGGGGCGCCTGGGGGGCTCAGTCGTTAAGCGTCGTCTGCCTTCGGCTCAGGTCATGATCCCGGAGTCCTGGGATCGAGCCCCGCATTGGGCTCCCTGCTCAGCGGGAAGCCTGCTTCTCCCTCTCCCAGTCCCTCTGCTTGTGTTCCCTCTCTCGCTGCATCTCTCTCTGTCAAATAAATAAATAAAATCTTTAAAAAAGGGGGGGGCAAATCATTTGTACTATGCACTGAGCACCTAATCTGCCTCACTTAGGCACTGAGACAGGTGGGAAATAGAATTCACACCTTGTTCAAGGCTACCCTAAAAGTTCAGGGATGGCAAAACTTGAAATATCAGAATCGGGTTATTTTAAGATTGAAAGAAACCTTAAAAAGAGCATTTCAGTCACCACTATAGATAAGGAAACTAAAGACAATGAATTTGCCCAAGATAAGAAACAGACGAAACACACTTAGACATTACTATAAGAGATGTACTGTAGTCGATGACTTTCACACAAATCTTCCTCACCAGCCAAGGAGCCATTTCTCAATAATTATCATCACACTTGTTACCTTTTGGCTTTCAGCACGTGTAGGACAGCTCTCAGAAACAGCTCATCAAATTCAACCTGTAGTTTCTCCACGGAGTAAGGCTGCTGGGCCAAACCCAAGCCTCGGTTGTGGCTCACAAACTGCGCCCAATGGTCGCTCACATAACCAAGGGTCATCCTGAGCAGGAGGAAAGGCAATACAGCACTTTTCATTAAATTCATTCATTTCATTAACGCACTCAATCCTGGCACCTTTATTTAACATTTGAAGCACTAATTTATTCAATACATATTTATGGAACACCTACTATCTTCTAGGCTCTGAAGAGCATCCCGTGAGGGGACAAGCTACCCTCATGCAGTTTACATTTAGTGCAGGGCAAACAGACATTAAACAAAATAAAGTAAAAAGTATAGTCTGTCACATGGTCATAAGTGACGACGAGGAAAGTAAGTAGGAGAGGGCACTAAAGTTTCTCGGGAGTTGGCCAGAGGAGGGGGGTTGGTTGGGAGCAAGAAAGGCCTCACTGAAGAGCAACATGCGAGTAAAGACCGGAAGAAGTCACACGGATATCTACGGGAAGAGCATCCAGGTAGAAGGAACAACCAGTGTGAAGGCTCAAAGGCGTGATCAGGATGTTGGAGGAACAGGTAAATGAGAGAGAGACTGGCTGGAGAGGAAATCAGAAAAGTGACAGGAAACCAGACCATGAAGACCAGGCCACTGTGAACCCTTTGGCTTTTACTCTGAATGAGACTGGGAGCAAAGGGGTGACATGAGCTATTGACTCACCATTTCCAGGGAACACTGGCTGTTATGAGAATAAGCTGAGGGGAGAACAAGGGCAAAAGCAGGAAGATAAGTCAGGAGGCTATTACAATTGTAATTAGGGAGAAATATCTGAGAATGAACTAGGGTGGTAGCAGTGAAGGTGGGAAGCAGCAGCTGGATTCTGGAAACAGCATGTTTCATTAGTTCAAAAGATGCACATCTTTCACACTGTAATCCCTGCAATTGGAATGTGTATTAAATTGATAACATGCCATATTTTTGTAGCATTTTTTCCTTAGAGGCACACAAAATGCATCTTCAGAATTGGTGGCATCTTAGATTTGATGACAGTGTTTTGAAGCTAGAGATGACAGAATCGGCTGTTACACTGGATGTGGGGTGTAAAAAGACAGAGATGACACCCAGTATTCTGGCCCAAGCAACCAGAAGAACAAAGTTGCCACTTACTGAAGATGGGAAGGCCAAGGACAAGTGGCTTGGAAGGTGGGACGAGGGAAGTCCGTTGGGTGTATTAAACTACAATGTTTGTGAGTCATCCAAGTGGAGGTGCTGAGCTGGCAGCTGGGCTTACAAGCTTAAGAGAGAGGGCTAGAAATAGAACTCTGAGAATCGTAATAGTATTTCAGTGATATTTAAAGACATGAGAATGGATGAAGTCCCAAGAGCAAGTTTCGATTGAGCTAGAAGAGGTCCAGGAACTGAGTCCTGGGGCACTCCGACATCAAGAAGTTTGGGAGTGAGGATGAAAACAACCTAGGAGGGCGCCTGGGTGGCTCAGTTGGTTAAGCGACTGCCTTCGGCTCAGGTCATAATCCTGGAGTCCCGGGATCGAGTCCCGCATCGGGCTCCCTGCTCAGCAGGGAGTCTGCTTCTCCCTCTGACCCTCCTCCCTCTCATTCTCTCTGTCTCTCATTCTCTCTGTCTCAAATAAATAAATAAAATCTTTAAAAAAAAAAAGAAAACAACCAAGGAGGCAGAAAATGAGCAGCCAGGGATATGGAAGAGAAACCAGGAGAATATGGGATCCTGGAAACCAAGCAAAGAAAATGTTTTAAGGAGAAAGTGAGCAACTCTGAGAAAGCTACGTAAACTACAATAATCAGCTGTAAATATTTACAGAGAAATATTACAGAGTGAATACTGACCTTAAAGCAATAATAACAATGTTTCTCCTACAGACTTATTGGGAGAATAAAACAAGAAGGTATATTCCTGGCACATAGTAAACACTCAATCCTACATCACATATATGAACCCAAAGACAGGTTTTACCTTATTTAGCGAGCAGAATCAGAAAATGAATGTCTGAACTTCTGAGAATAAGTAGATGGGCTTTTAGATTTAAAGAAATTACTCTCAAGTCACCAGCCATCCTTTCTCCCACCATCTCGTTTTCATTACATTCTACTAAAGGTCTTCTCAAGACCTTTAAAGTCACCCCCCAGCCTTGCAGGGCATCCTAGAATCATTTACCTGGCTTTACAAAGCACATGGATACACATAAAAAATAAATTACAATCAATTTTGTTTTGGAAACATCACTGAGGAAGGGGAGAAGTTTTAGAGGCTTTTTTTTGGAGGGAAAGGAGGTTGGAAGAAATAACAGCATATTGATGTGCTGTAGGGAATGACAGTAAAGACAGAAACATTAACGATGCAGAAAAGAAGATACAAAATTAATTCAATAAAAAGCAGTACATTCTCAAAATTTATTCATCCTTGATAAGAAAAGCATAAACCCATTTTTCAATCAAATAAATGATAATGCTTTCCCCAGCTCGAAACAATGGCCACTGACAGAAGTCTTTGCAACTTTCTTCAAAGGGAATTTAACAGAAAATCAGAATAAGAATAAATAAGAGAGGTAACAGGAAAATAATGACACGAGAGAACTACTGCCAATCTTCCACAGCTAAGTGACAATTCCCAGGCAAAAGTGAGGAGGTAGAAGAAAACAGGGAGCAAAGGAAAAGGAGAGAGGCTTCAAAGAGGCTTCATTTTCCTTGACCGAGTTGAGTTTCTCTGCTCAAGTTCAACCCAGCAACTGCTTTGAGAACCTTGACTCCAAGGACAATTATCTAGCAAACCAGTTAAATCTGAGATAATTAACCAAATATTCTGACTGGAAGCATTTATAGAATTCCCATCTGCTAGATGGTGAAAGAAAATTCTTACTTCTATGAGAAATCAGACCTGAATCATACACTGAAATGTCCATCATCCCAATTTCACACGTATGTGTGTCTGAGCCCAGCGAAGGCAAACAGAAACAGATGCAGCAACAGCAGTATTACCTGATCATATAACCAACTCGCTTCACAAACTGCCTGTAGCGTGCCCTATTAAAGGTTTCTAACCCCACAGCCAGAAGCTCCACTAGTGAGTTAGCAAAGGCAAAAATTTTCATCATCTCTTGAGGTCTTGTTGTTTCAGGTGAATAATCACCTAGAAGTTAATGGGAGAAAAGGAAGAAATTATAATTACTATGAAAAAACACGGAAGGACACGTGTAAACATCTCAGTGAGGAACAAAGCCAAGGCAGAGAAAACGTAACAAACCCCACTGGTCTGGCTCTTCTAGCAACATGAAATGGGGAACCTGAGACAAACTACAAAAATAAAAACAAATTAAAGCTAGGCGAATTGGGGGGCGCCTGGGTGGCTCAGCTGGTTAAGCATCTGCCTTCAGCTTGGGTCATAGTCTCGGGGTCCTGGGATCAAGCCCCACGTTGGGCTCCCTGCTCAGCAGGGAGTCTGCTTCTCCCTCTCACCCTCCCCCTGCTCATGTTCTCTCTCTCAAATAAATAAATAAAATCTTAAAAAGGAAAAGCTGGGTGATGTGCAAGCTAGCTGACCTTTCTGCATTTCAGCACTAGGTGGGAAATTACAATCATAAGAGAAAGGAAGGAAGTCTGAGATCTGATGCAACCATGTCCGCATGGTATGGTCAGGCACCAGGGAACCTGAATCAGGAACCTGCCCAAGATGGAAGGCTGGATGCTGAGTTCCTGTGTTGAGCTTGCCACTGTCCCATTTAACACATGACAAAAGAAATCAGTCTACCTTTTGCTTTAAACCCAAGAAGATGTTGAAAGAGTTCATGGAACGGAAACTGGGATAAAAGGATAACCAAGTCATCTTCATTAAGGAGAAGCCAACTGGTCTCGGGGTCTTCATCCTAAGGGAAAAGATGCAAAATCATGTCAGCTGATTTGATCAGAATGCACCATGGTCTAGAGTTACAAGAGCTAAATTATCACAGATGCAAGTGGTACATCATGTCCATGTGTCTCCATGGAATTCTCCTCCTACTATCAGTTCCGTAGATGGGCTGTAAACCCCCTGAAATTGCAAGCACAATTTTATGTGCATCTGGATTATATCAATTCTTCTGTGGCTGAAATTCTCTCATTAAATGTCCATCCCAAAGCAAATTTAAATAAAAAAATTCCTCTAGAGTGGGGAACCTTACTATAAAGCTCAGTACTTTGACAACATGAATTAAAGAACCACACACTCAGTCCAAGTTATTTTAGCTACAAGTCTCTTGCCCCCAAATCAAGGCCTACTGTAGTATTCAACTGTCTTATGGTGGAGTAATTTGCATTTGCTATAGATAACTGAAGCTCTATTGCCAATTGGTGCTGATAAAGCAGGTGAGACTAACAGATCACACATAGAGATTATATAGGGGAAAACTTTAGGGTTTTTTGTTTAATACCGAGCACTAAAGTCATCTTAGAAATTAAGTTGATTTGTGTTCTAAAATATGCTACATTCAAAAAGGGAATGCTGTAAAAAGATCTGGACATCCTGAAGAATATATCACCTCAATTTCAATAAGGGACTAATGTAATTCATTCATAATTTCCCAAGCCACTTATTTCCCCGCTGCCAACCCTGCCCCATTTTAGGTTCTAAATGGCTAACAAGCCTCAGAAACTCTACTTAGAGCAGTAGCTCTCAACTCTGGCTATACATCAGAATCACCTGGGAGGCTTTTACACACCTGGATGTCCGTGTGTGGGCCTGGGCAAGATTTGTAAGTTGCCCAGGCGGTTCTAATATACAGACGACTTCAAGGAAACACTAATGAGCATAATCCAGAGCACCTTCCTCTGAGTCAAGAGCACTCTCAACATTCTCATCTACTCCCCAAGTTCTTGAATTCACTCAATGGTCAGTGAGGGCTAGCCAGGGGCCAGGCACCACTGCAGGCTTCCCCAACCATCATCTGTCTCTGAGAGTAAATGTAGGAAACCTCCCAGAGAAAAGACTTCTCTCTCAGAAGAGAACACTCTCGGGGGAAAAAAACCTGTTCCACAATCTTTAAAAGACCAATTTGCACCAGCTCCTGAGAAGCTCTCTTCAAGGTGACTGTTGAGTCTCTAGCAGAGATGTCTGAAGAGTAAAAGGAGTGCGAAGGGGCCCCCCGTTTCTGAAAGAGCACTTGGGTAAATACACAGACATGATCCCCACTGCTACCACGGCTGTCATTCTGAGAACTGTCTGCTGCAAACCATCACTTCTTTAAAAAGAAGGAGGCTTAGTAAATCTGGTCCCTGGCCACCGTGGTCACCACATCAAGTCAGGATGTGGACCATAAAAAAGCACTAGGGCAGATAACTAGCTGGAGGAAAAATTCCTTACAGATACACTAACCCTGGGCGCCTGGGTGGCTCAGTTGGTTAAGCGACTGCCTTCGGCTCAGGTCATGATCCTGGAGTCCCGGGATCGAGTCCCGCATCGGGCTCCCTGCTCGGCAGGGAGTCTGCTTCTCCCTCTGACCCTCCCCACTCTCATGCTCTCTGTCTCTCATTCTCTCTGTCTCAAATAAATAAATAAAATCTTAAAAAAAAAAAAAAAAAAAGATACACTAACCCTGTGTACAGCTGAAAGAAAAATCAACAAGGACTATCTTGAGAAATTGGATTTTGATCATTCAATTCTCACCACGAATAAAGAACCATCTTCTACCTTGCAAATGAGAAGATATGGATAAGAAGTATTCGTAAGAGTTAAAGGCAGACCTTGCTAAGCTCTAGCTCTTTATTATACAGACTCACGTTACCTGATTGGGTGGGGGGGGATCCCAAGCCCAGGAACTTGTTACTACATAAAAGAAAATCCTAATATAAATTTTACACCATATGAAAATATTGCCAGGTTCCAAATTCTCCCAGCTGAACAGGAAGATATCCTACATGAAGGTGACAACACAGCACACTGGCTCAGAGACTCCACCATTCAGTGACCTGATCTGCGAAAAATCCTTCACCCCCAGCACCTCGGTTTTCTCACACCAATACCTGCGCCTCATGGGGCTGTGGGCAGAAGTCAAGGAGAGACTGTGTGACAAGCACTTAGAACAATGCATGGCACGTAAGAGGAGCTCGGCAATGATTAATCAAAATAATGCAGACACGACAAGTTACCTCTTCTCCTCCCTCATCTACTAGTGTCCATGTCCCGGATGCAGGCCCTGAGGAGGATGGCTTCTGCTCACTAGGCTTCATGTGGCACAGGAACTCCGCTCGATTTCTAAAGGACAAGGGAGATCACTCCAATCACATAAACACAGAAAGCCTGCATGCATGCACTCTGGATCATCTATTCAACCCTGCATAAGAGTCAGCCAGCCACCTAATCTTCAAATGGTTTAAATTAGCAAACAAGAAATAAGGACTGGCGAGAACTCAAGGCGGCTAAAACCTCACTAACTTCATTGTGCAGACCTTGAGGATTCTAGATTAGTAGTGACAAGTAATTGCAGAGAAGCGGTTATGCTGGCCCAGCTCCCGCACGCATGGGACCTCAATACATACAGATTGCTGCGGAACCTCACCTCCAACCAGGCCTACAAACTGTTGCCAGGGCACGACTTGAGGAACGATGCTTTACTGAATATAAAAGGATAATCTGCAGGTAACTCAGAAGCTTGTTTAGGGCAAAAGAGTACCTCTAAATGCAAAACCATTTTTAAGTCAAAATCCTATCTACCATGTGTTGGAGAAGCCCCGTCTCCAGGCAGAGAGAGAGAGAACTGGAGAGAATTTCCTGCCAACCAGACTTCACAAGGTGTTGGCTAGACCTGATGAGCAGGTGTAAGTGGCGAAATTTCTTCTCTTAGACTACGACACGGTTCTCAGTCCTCTGTTCCTTCCCCTCTGGCCTGGCCCTGAAAAATTCATCCATTCCTTCCTGTTACAGGAACTTTCTCCCATGACTTCCAGTTCTGTAGGTCCACTGCTTCCCTTTCAACCCAAGGAGCTCCAATCCTGAAGCTCCAAATGTCCACTGGTATCTGTCCCTTGTATGTGTCCACCTGTATGCCTCAATGACCTCAGACTTTCCTCCTGTTAGAGTGTCAATGCCCCCACACTCAGGCTCGGACGTCTACAGAGTTCTGTTGGAACCACTCCTATTCCTTATTTAGTCAGCTACTTAATCCTTTTCTGGGAAGATAACCTTTACGTTCCTCTCCTTATCTTTCCCACCACCATTACCCCAATGCAGGCTCCGAGGCAGACAGGTTTTCCAGGACTGAGAGCCAGTGGTAATAACACTGTTCAAGGTCACTTAGACAGAGACTGTGCCTTCTCCCCTAGTTAAATGTCCTCTTGATGACGAGTTGGGATCCAGAGCCAGGAGAGCCAGAAGTCTGTAACTGTAATTCAATTAAGCAGAAGCACATCTTCTGCCTTCAGTCAATCCTAGCCTCCCTTGATATGACTTTTACCTTTATTCAAAAGCCCTCAACTACTACAGGGCCAGACCGTATCAAATCTGGATCCCTTAAAACCTTCTATAATCCAAGTCGCTGCAGCTATTCCACTGTATAACCATCTCCCATGCAGTTCTTCGCTCAAACCAAGCTGATCTCCTACCTGTCCTCCACACAGCCATCTTACCTAGACTCTGGGCCAATGCCTCTTCTCCCTGCCAATAGTGCCCTGCCTGCTCCTTCTCTCTGAGATCTAGCCCTTTCTTGCAACCCAGCTCATGCACCTGGAACCTTCTCTCACTGCTCTACCTCCTCTCTTCAGCCTCTCCAGTGCTACTAGCATGCTGATCGCAGCTTCCCAAGCAAGCACTTAGATCTCTGCACTTCTTTCCCTCTCTACATCTCTTCTTCTAAGGAAAAGATGATCTTTCTTGTCTCTCCATGGCACCTTTCACAATGACATATATGACAGGAGAGGCAAACCCACTAAAAAGGAGGACCCCAAAAAGCTTAATTGCTTATACATAAGCAGTTAATAAGATCATCTGGGGACAAAGGGTATCCAACCCAAAGAAAATCTGCAATATTAAATTCTGGAATGCTGACACTTCCCTTAGCAGTTCTTTGGATCTGGGCAGTTTAGGAAGTCAATCCTTTGGTAGAAAGAAGCATTTCAATTTCTACTTCACAAAGCTCTTCCGCACTTACTTGACAGGAGACATTAGCAGGGCAAGGGACTGCATAAAATGAAAGACCCCTGATGGATTATTCAACACTTTGATCTGAAATCAGAAAAGGAAAAGGCATACTGTAGAAAACCGACAACCCAAGTATCCATAATCTTAGTTCACCAGCATTCTGACAAAGGGAGTGGTTATGAAAACAAAGATGGAAATGGCACGTAATCCACAAGCATGAGAGCGCGGCTCTGGGTTACCTGGCAGTCCTGGTTCGGCTGCACTCAGAGCGGCGTGAGCTGAGCAGCAGACTTCAACTACTGTAACCATATAGGACGAAGCACAATGCTGCTCTTTTAGTCCAAAGACAAAACAAAACAAAAAAAATCCTCCTCCTACCTAAAGAGATTCAGACTTCTCACCACCAGAAATACTAAAGAGAAGGTCATGTGGAGAAGTTGAACCTGGCATGCACTTGGCTTCCACCCATCTGAGTGGTTGCTATGAGTAACAAAACAACCCAAAGGCAAGCAGCAGAGAAGAGAAACTGTGAACCATATCATCAGCACTGAAGGTGATTATATGAGAGCCGATCACACAGGCCTGGATCTCTGCTAGCATTAAAGAACATGGAGATGCTCGTGGTTTCTGTTTTGCCTCTACCAACTGTGCCGTGAGGTGGGTTAATTTAGGAAGCCATGTTGAATATTACCAAAAAACAAAAAAAAAGTCCCAGTGAGTCTTCCTGCACAGAAATTTTACAGAACTAAATACGAGTGAATCTACCAAGCCAGACTACAGGGGAACTTTTGCAATTCTATCTTAATTTCATCAATTATGGGTGGCCCAAGAAGTTCCAGCATAAAAACGCCTGGGAATACATAAATATATACTAAAATATTTTAAGAATTTTATTTTAGATATCAGTATGTTGAAGTAGTTTTTTAAAGGAGAAAAAAAGCAATTTCTTCAGGAAAAATGTTTAACAAAATCTCTCATCCCACTCAAAATCAGAAGACCATCATCATACCTGGATGAAAGGAACAGCCCACTCACTAACACCAGCTGGGCATCGAAGAATATGGTTTAAAAGGAAGAAGTGATCGCCAGGACAGCCAACTCTTTGTAACACTGACACCTGAACAGGGAAGGACATATAGTTTCATTATTTAATAAGAAGAAAAGTGTACCTAGGGGTCTAGTAAATCACTTAGCCAATGTTTAAATTTAAGAATCTTTCAGAAGAATAACCAGAGATCTACTGTATATACACACATATATATAGTATATATACAGTATATAACCAAAAATACACTATTAACATGTTGAGTTTCTATCACAGAGGCACATGAGGCCTAAGAACCTACGAGTACTATGATAAAAATATCCTAAGTTGGGGCACCTGGGTGGCTCAGTCGTTAGGCGTCTGCCTTCGGCTCAGGTCATGATCCCGGAGTCCTGGGATCGAGTCCTGCATCGGGCTCCCTGCTCGGCGGGAAGCCTGCTTCTCCCTCTCCCACTCCCCCTGCTTGTGTTCCCTCTCTCACTATGTATCTCTCTGTCAAATAAATAAATAAAATCTTAAAAAAAAAAAAAAAATCCTAAGTAGTTTCCCTGTAAACCCAGTTTTTATTATCTGGCAAAATACAACTTACTCACGTTCCTGGCCACATGTGAATAGATACAAGCCAAGTAGTTTAATCTAGTCTCAGTTTGTAATAGATTCTCAAATCCAAATAAGTATGCTTGGGACTTTACCACATATGTAAGACTCTAATATTAACCTAAAAAAAAGCACCCAAGGCAGCCCCATTGAAAACACAACCACTAAACAAATAAGCCTCCTTACACTTAACATCTTTCTTAAATCTCCCAAATCCTGACACCAGCCTTTTTTCTAAGTTTTTAAAGTATGATTGAATACAACACTAGACACTAGATAATAAAAATAAATGATATGGAAGGTTTTAGATCAGCTACCTATATTCTAAATACATATCCCATCTTTAATTTAGCATGCTTCCCACATTTCCATTTCTTCCTAAGCTGAAGGTATGAGATTAAAGTGTATCAGAAAGAAAAATATTTTGTGCTTAATGACACACTAGATAAGTATAACTTATTACCATGTGTCATGAACGAAGAAAATGTCACTAACACATTAAATGAATTAGCTGAAGAAGCTGTTGAAAAAAAACTAGAAGAAGACATAATTCTTCAATTATTTGTTCCCTTACCAATTTCTGCAGCCAGAGAAGAATATCGTCATGGAACTGAGTATCTTCATTAACCCTTCTGGTGAACATGAATAAGACACTGATGCACTCCTTTAGCTGACACAGGTCAGAGGGAAAGCTTTCTGTCTGTTTACAAGCTATAAATTAAAAAGAAGATTAAATGAGCCCCACATAAATGGGTGTTTTGGAGAGAATTTTTAGTGTCTCTACCCATCAATTAATTAATTAATTAAATCTTTTCAAAATATTTAGTTCAGATAAAAATCCAAGGAGAAAAGTTGCATCAAAAATATCTGAATTTGGGGGAACCTGGCTGGCTCAGTAGGAAGAGCATATGACGCTTGATCTTGGGATTGTGAGTTTGAGCCTCATGTTGGGTGTAGAGATTACTTAAATAAATAGAACTTTTTTGGGGCGCCTGGGTGGCTCAGATGGTTAAGCGTCTGCCTTCGGCTCAGGTCATGATCCCAGCGTCCTGGGATCAGGCCCCGCATCGAGCTTCCTGCTCAGCGGGGAGCCTGCTTCTCCCTCTCCCTCTGCCTCTCTCCCTGCTCATGCTCTCTCCCTCTCTCTCTGTATCTCTGTGTCTCAAATGAATAAATTTAAAAAATCTTTCAAAATAATAAAAAAATAAATAGAACTTTAAAAAATCTGAATTTCTACTAAATATGTAATCCAAAAAATTTTTAACTTTGTGAAGTATTACAAAGTAAGGGAAAATTAACTTCATCAAATCCATTTTTTATTTAAAAATCAGATCATTGGGCACCTGGGTGGCTCAGTTGGTTAAGCGACTGCCTTCAGCTCAGGTCATGATCCTGGAGTCCCGGGATCGAGTCCCGCATCGGGCTCCCTGCTCGGCGGGGAGCCTGCTTCTCCCTCTGACCCTCCCCCCTCTCATGTGCTCTCTGTCTCTCTCATTCTCTCTGTCTCAAATAAATAAATAAAATCTTTAAAAAAAATTTAAAAAAATAAATAAATAAAATAAAAATCAGATCATTGATCTAATCCCAGCTCTTTGATTAGTTATAAAAACAATGAGGGGGAAGGATTTCTTTTTTTAAGAGAGAGAGGGAGAAGACGAGAGAGAATCTTAAGCAGGCTCCACACCCAATGCAGAGCCAACGTGGGGCTCGATCTCACAACCCTGAAATCACGACCTGAGCCAAAATCAAGAGTTGGACACTTAACGAACTGAGTCACACCAGGCGCCCAGGATTTTTTTTTTACTTCAAATATTCTTAATATCTCCCCCAGAAATAAAAATTGAATAATTCAATTAGCTAATTCACACTTAACACATCATACAATCAAGGCTAGGGTTTTTTAAAACCCAAATATGATGAAAAATGCAGAACATTATAGATCCCCTGATGAAAGTTATATAAAACAGCCCAACAAACTAGACAAGCAAAAATAAAGTACAAAAGATACAGGATGAAAAAGTACGCTATCAGTTTTACAATCAAAATGTATTTGAACTCTACTTGGTAACAAGTATATACATTAGGACTAAGGGACATTAATGATAAAAAGCAAGCTTTTTGGCTTTTCCAGAGAAGCAGAGACTGACAGCCCCAGGGAAGGGAGACCTAGCACTGCTCCCAAGAAATGGTATGAAGGCAGATCTCAATCCTACTTTGGGGAAGGCAAGGTAAAACAGCTAGCACCAATATTCCCTTATAATACCAATTAGTACACAATCAACTCAACTCCTCACTTCTTTCCTCATTGCAGACCACGAGAAAGAGTGAGACTTTCACGATTCACATACCTCGGCCTTGAATTGCGAAAGATCTCAGAAGAGCTGAACCATTGAGTAAGGCATAAATGTAAGACTCCACTTGCAACTTTGAGAGCACAGAGGTGTATGAATGCAGAGCGAGGGTCTGGTGGAGGTGCTCAGATTTGGCATCAAATAGCTTCTTTAGCTCCCCCAGTGCATTTTCATTCATCTCTACTCTCTGGTAGCGATGATAGCCTGAAACTTTCACTTGATCTGCACAGATACCCTAGAGGTGGACAAATGGGTAAAACAGGAAACCAGTTAACTCTTTACACTTGAAATAATCAGGCTGCAGGCATACAATATATTGGCTTCAGTACCACCTTCAAAGAGCTTATAAATCAGAGTAAGGGGACAATCCTACCACATAGGGAACAATAAATCAAATATATAATCAGGGGCCAAGAGGGATAATGCCAATCACAAAGCATCACAAGGTCAAAGAAAAAAAAGAAACCCCTAAGAAGAAAACAATAGAACTTGTCCCTAAGACTCTCACGATTGATAATCTTACCTTCAACTTTATAAACACGGAAGTCATGTGATAACCCCACAACTTCAAGGGACTTCAAAATATCTCTGTACCTACCCTCATCATTTTTTGATTCTGCTCAAAAGCAACCCCTCTCCTTTCTAATACTAACACCTCCAGCTGTGTTCCTGATTCTATTCTCTTTTTCAGTAGTTTTCAAATGTTCTCCTCTCCACAATCTCCTTTCTATGTACAAAGAGAGATACAAAGGTCCCCCAATGAATAGGATCAGGGATTGGGGAAAGCACGTGTTTCTCCTCGATATCTCCTCCAGCTTCCCTTCATTGCCAAATTTGCCAAGAGTGGCCTCCTTTTCTTTGCCATCCTTCCCAGGCCACTGGGAAGTGGCTTCCCTAATGGTCACCTTGGCCTCCACAGGGTCACATCTAATTGCCTTCCTGTTTCCTCATCTCTCAAGTTTATTCCATGGATCATCTTCTCCTTGACCCTCTCTACCCATGTGGATGTTCTTGGCATTATGCCCAAGGTTACAAACTAAATGGTCCACAGGCTGCATCCGACCTGGAAATGTGACTTGCTTGGCCTCTACTCTCTATTTTGTTGCCAACATTCACAAATCAGGATCCTTCACACAGAAATCCAGATTTCCAGTTCCTCTTAGGAAGTGAAAAGATGTGGCAATGTTGGACCAATACAACCATCACGGCAACAATCAAGAGCGGCTGCCCCCACTGGACCAGGCAGGAGCTTACCCATCGACCACCGTCCCACTCGGCCCACTTCACTCCTCCAGGTCACCTGCGTGGCCCCTGCAGGCATCTGACTTTGTGACCCCCACACCGCACTACTCTGGGCTAGGATAGGGTCAATGTGAGTACAAGCATACTCCAGACCTGGATGGTATCACAAGAGAAGCAGCTCCACTGCAAATGCCCCAGGCTCCCAAAAGCTTTAGATACCTGCACAGACAACTGTTCGTCCTTAAAGTGCCACAGTCGACTTTTCGCATTTTGGCAATCAGACGTCAGGGCAAGCAGCTCAGCTTCAGCCAGCAGCAGCTGCTTCCTACATCGTGAGTAGTTCAAAAGCAACTCATAAAATTCATGCCTGTCCTGATGAGCCATGCTGTCGAATTCTTCTAAATATGACTCAACATTTTCCAGCCATGAACCAGGCTCAAAGATTTTTAGCTGTTCTTTAGTAAATGGTACTAGTTCTGGTTGAGATGGGAGCTCTGGGTAGAGTCGCTCATTACGAAACAAGGGTTTCGCTGCCACCAAAGCTGGTGCTTCTCTAGCAATTTCGGCTGGCAACTGAGGATATAGTTTTTTCACTCTAGGTGGCTGAAAAATGTCTTTGGCTTCACAAGAACTCTGCAAGGGAACATTTTGTAGCACCTCTGAAGAAAAACCCAAGGCTTGCTTGTCTTTCTTTTTCTGAGTTTCTCTGACCTGTAAATTTTCCATTTCCTGCTGAGTATAAGAAAAACTAGACTGCAAGGTGCTTTCAGAAGGTCCACACTGTACCAACTTATTTTCCTCTACTTCTGTAAAGTTCTTGGGAGCTTCTACTTTGGTTCCGACATTGTCTCCAGGGTCAACCTTCAGCTTCACTGCATCATCCCCAACACAGGCTCTGACCTCCTCCCCTTCCTTTAGGGTCTCTGTGTTCCATGTCAGGGACCCTTCATCGCTTATAGTTAAGGAGGTGAGTGGTACATCAAACATTTCACTCTCGTTTTGTCCACTGGCAGCATTCTGGAGCTGGGAATCAGTTAACACCTTCAGACAGTCTCCTTTGAATCCACAAGCTGGAGTAGGGATTTCCAGCTCTCTGGAGGTTTTTGGAAGGGAGACTTCATCAGATTCTTCCCTCTGAAGAGTTTCAGATCTCTTCTTTTCCTAAAAATGAGATTTATAATGTGAAATAATTTATAATATAGTAATAATTGATGCTTTCAACATGAGAAATTCTTAAATTGTATACAAAATCTAAATTTTATAATTAGCAAATGGAGTCTAAATAAAATTCCTAAGCAGTGTGTTTCATATTTCCTATTATTATTCAATTTCGACTCTGTTAAATTTGGGAGATTCACTAGTCTAATCCCAACAGAGAAAGACATCAAAAGCAGCAGCAAATTACGACTCATGAACAGAGGAGGAAAGTTTTAATTAGGTCATTCTCCATTCTCCTAGAGGTCAACAGAACAGTGTCCACATAGTGTAGGCCTCAATAGATTTATCTTCATCTTGACAAACATATTCACTTAAAACTCATGCAGAAAGAGTCAAAGAACTTGAGCAATAAAATGAGTATTAGATTATAACCTACAGAATAAAATAAATATCACGAGTCCATACTGACATAAATAAATAATAAATGGGCAAAAAGTGACACCCCTCCCTACAGAATTCCAATCAATAAATGTAGATGGAATGAGAATAACAGAAAAATCACCATTACAACACCATGGTAATAACTGCCACAGGCAAAATCTGCCGATGGATGTTAAAGTGAGTGAGTGAAAATGTAAGCAGAAACAAGACAGCTGGCTAGCATTAAAGTATCTCCTAAATATTTAGTAATTACAAAGGGGGAAATAGTAAGGTTCAGTGGAGAATTCGGCAAACAATATATTAACTGCTTAATCAAGATTGATAAGACCAGTAGCATATCCCCATGTGATGTTCTGAGAAGGCCTATCACCTCTTCAAGTATCCTTTCCAATGACATACAACCTCAGTCTAATCATAAAAATATACCAGACAAAAACTCAAATTAAGGAACGGTCTACAAAAGAACAGAAACATGGGGCCCCTGGGTGGTGCAGTCAGTTAAGTGTCTGACTCTTGGTTCTGGCTCAGGTCATCATCTCAGGGTTGTGAGATCGAGCCCCATGTCAGGGACTGCACAGAGTGCTGAAGTTTCTCTCTCCCTCTCCCCATGTTCGCTCTCTCTCTCTAAAATAAATAAATCTTTAAAAAAAAAAAAAAGGAATAACAAATGTTATGGTCATCAAAGACTGAGGAACTATCAAGAGATTGGAGGAAACAACAAAGACAGGACAACTAAATGCCCTGTAGGACCCTAGATTGGATCCTGGAATAGAAAAAGAACAGTACTAGGAAAACTGTTGAAATCCAAATAAGTTCTACATCTGAGTTAACAGTTTTGTGCCAACATTAACTTCTTGGTTGTGACAAATGTTCTATACCATAGAATTTATGATTATGTGAGACAGTGACATCAGAGGATGCTGCATGAAGGGTATATGGAACTCTCCGTACTATATTTACAACTTTTCATGAAGTCTGAAATGATCTCCAAAAAACAAAGACAAAAAAAAAGTTAACTTTAAAAGAAAGTCCAATAAAATGAGGTAGGGTTTTTAAAAAAACACCTCAGGCATTAACACACAAACTAGATACACAGCGGGGTGCCTGGGTGGCTCAGTCGTTAAGCGTCCGCCTTTGGCTCAGGTCCTGGGATCAAGCCCCACCATCGGGCTCCCTGCTCCGTAGGAAGTCTGCTTCTCCCTCTCCCACTCCCCATGCTTGTGTTCCCTCTCTCACTGTGTCTCTCTCTGTCAAGCAAATAAATAAAATCTTTAAAAAAAAAGAAAAACCCAAACTAGAAACACAGGAAAACATGCTGATAAAGAAGAAAAAAATTATAGGAAAATTCTTTAAATAAAATTGTTACACGCAGGGCACCTGGGTGGCTCAGTCGGTTAAGCGTCTGCCTTCGGCTCGGGTCATGATCCCAGGGTCCTGGGATCGAGCCCCGCATCGGGCTCCCTGTTCAGTGGGAAGCCTGCTTCTCCCTCTCCCACTCCCCCTGCTTGTGTTCCCTCTCTGGCTGTCTCTCTCTCTCTGTCAAATACATAAATAAAATCTTAAAAAAAAAAAAAATTGTTACACGCAAACAAATTGAAAAAAAATGACTACATCACCCTAATACTCCCCTTTCACTATGAAATTTTAAGAAGACAAACCTGACAGTTTCACAAGTTATCAGTGATTTTGGATTGTGCTGTCCAGCAAATGTCCAGCAAAAAAAAAGTTGACAAGAACCAAAAATGTAAGACCTTATATGTACCTAATATTAGGAAGAAAAGATAAACGTTTTTGAAATGGAATTTGAGGTCACTTGCTGGTAATGGCTACCAAACATTTACAATGGTGGTGATTGAAGAAGCAATGTGCCCCTCCAAAATTACTTTAATCTACACTGTGAACTGTGGATATCAGATTCAGATATAAGCCACACAATGCATACAAACGAGTTTGTCAAATCGCCTAAAATCATGAATAACAAAAAGCATTATACAAGTATTTATGAGAAAATGAAGAAGTGGGTCTGATTACACTGCAATGATGTTTAGCACACTTCTATAATAAATAGGTTTGTCAGACTGGGAGGTCAGAAAGAGACAATCAGGAGACAGAGGCCTATGGTTACTACAGTGAGAGAAATGCTGTTGTACTGGTCAGGAGAAAAGCCAAATTTAAGTGAGTTGAATAATCAAAATATAAAATTAAGAAAATAATTTCATTTATAATGAGCAAAGAAAAAATATAGAAAGATAACTTTAACAAAAGAACTGTAAAAGCTGTACTCTGAAAATTGCCAAACATCGTTAAAAGAAATTAAAGACTTAATAATTGGAAACACATCCCATGTTCATGGATGAGATCACAATATTGTTAAGATGGCAATCCTCCTCAAATTGATGCACAAATTCAACATAATCTCAATCAAAAGTCCAGCTGCCTTTTTTGCAGAAAATGACAAGTTGGATCCTTAAAGTCATAAGAAAATGCAAGGGACCCAGAGTAGACAAAACAATCTTAAAAAAGAACAAAGGAGATCTCATACTTTGTAACTTCAAAACCTACTATAAAACTAGAGTAATAAAGACAGTGTGGTTCTAGCATACAGACAAATAGATCAATGGAAGAGAATTGAGAATCCAGAAATAAAACCTTATATTTAAGGCCAATTGATTTTCAACAAGGGTGCCAAGACAATATAACGTACAACGAGCAGTCTTCAACAATGGTGCTTAACAACAGGATATCCAAAGACTGAAACTGGACCCTTACCTTCTTCCATCATATACAAAAATTAATTCAAAAAGGATCACAGACCTAATGTAAGAGCTAAAACTTTAAAACTCTTAGAAGAAAACATAGGTGTGAATCTTAATGACCTTGGGTTACACATGACACTAAAAGTACAAACAACAAAAGAAAAAAATAAATTGAACTTCATAAAAATTAAAAATATTTGTGCTGAAAATGACACCTTGAAGAAAGTGAAAAGATAACCCATGGAATGGGAGGAAATAGTTACAAATCAATTATCTTATAAGGGACTTATATTCAGAATAAAAAAAAGAACTCTTGTAACCCAATAATAAAAAGATGAATAACCCAATTTAAAAATGGGCAAAGGATATGAATAGACATTTCTCCAAAGAAGATATACAAATGGCACATAGAAAGATGCTAACATCATTAGCCATTACAGAAAAGCAAATCAAAATCACGAGACGCCATGTCATATCCAGTAGGAAAACTATTTAAAGTCAGATAATGGGGCGCCTGGGTGGCTCAGTCGTTAAGCGTCTGCCTTCGGCTCAGGTCATGATCCCAGAGTCCTGAGATTGAGTCCCGCATCAGGCTCCCTGCTTCTCCCTCTCCCACTCCCTTCTTGTGTTCCCTTTCTCACTGTGTCTCTCTCTGTCAAATAAATAAAATCTTTAAAAAATAAAGTCAGATAATAAGTGACAGTAAGGATGTAGAGAAATTAGAACTTCATACACTGCTGGTGGGATTGTAACGTGATGCGGCCACTATGGAAGACAGTTTGGCAGCTCCTAACTGTGGTGATGGCTGCACAACCTTATGATCATACTAAAAACCACTGAAATATACAGTATAAATAGGTGAATTGTGTCGTGTGTGAATTACACCTCAAAAAGCTATGAGAGATTTTTAAAATTTACTGAGTTGACGAATGAGAAATCAGGAAGCAGAGACTGGAACGTGGAACAGAGAAGATTCTTTTTTCTCTTTTCTTAAGCTGGAAGAGACCTCTGTGGTTGTTAAATGCTAACTGGAAGAGAAGACAAGGGAGCTGGAAGCAGCCACATGACGGGCCACAGGATCAAGGGCACAGCAAGCAACCACACCTCCTCCAACCCACAGGCCTCCAGAGCCTTCCTATCCAACCTATCCCTCAGGCAGTTTTTAACCTCCGTGTGTCCCATCTCACTCCACTCCAACCCCACCTCACTCAGCCCTCTCTCCCCACTCCAGGATGGCCCTTGCAATTCCAAATTCTTTCCCTCCACTAAACAAAATGAGGTCTCCAGCGGCTAATCCCAAACTTGCCTGCCCACTCCCAGCAGCCGTAGAACAGATAATGCAGCCAGAGAATCAAATGAATTTTTTAAAAACTTCTTAGCCTCTCTGGAAAGAACACACAAGATTTTGTTTAGGTTTTATTTCCCCTGGGGTAGAACTCAGTGCTTCTCTGGGTTTCTAGAGTGGAACCAAAGAAAACTCTCTACCTGTACTGGTTAGGGAAGTTAGGTCCAAAGAGAAATTAACCTGGAGTTGGCCCAAGGAAGAAGTGGGGGAAGGACAGAGAAGCTGGTGCTTTGATTCAAATGGACCATCCAGACCAAGGAAGGTAATCTGGAGGGAAGGATGGACAACCATTTGAGCTGATGGCAAAGGCCTGACGCTCCCTTGAGGATCCCAAGACAGACACAGGACCTCTATGGTATGAATGCAGAGAGAGAGAGGGGATTTGCTGAGATCATCACTGATGCCAGAGTCTCAAGAGCAGTGGTGAGCTCCCTGTGGTTTACTTCATTTTCCAAAGCACTAAATAGGGGAGCAGGTCCTAAATGGTCTCCAAGCCTGCAGCCTCTGCCCCACCACCAATTCATTCCAAATGCCATTTTAACATTGGCTTCCGCAAAACACTGCTCTGAACACCACAAACAGTCACAGCTCTCCATTTAATGCAAGACGGATTCTTACGCCTGGCACTCAGTGCCTTTGATGACTCAGTTATGATCACACCTCAAGACAAAATCTTCCTTCAGTGACCACACCAACCCCTCCACACATGCTTTACTCTGAACTCCTACAATATGTACTTGTCATCCGGCCCTGGTTACAGGTTAATTTATCTTTAAATTCTGTCTCCCCCCCACATAAACCACAAGTATCTTAGGGCCAGGCACTATATCTTATGTCTTTGGATCTGATCTGCCTCTGACTTTTGACAGTGTTCAATAAATGTTTCCTGAGACAAGAGTGATGACCTATAAATCACAAGGATTTATTGAGTACCAACTGTATAGTGGGCTCTGTCCCAGGTACTAGAATTAATAAATATAAAGAAATTTTTCAATTATCCAACAAATATTTATACTTACCATATGCTCTGGCACATTCAGAAATTTATTTTTATATACCTCTCAGAAAGCAGAGGGAATATCCAATGAATTCAGAGGAAACTCAACTTTTATGCCAAAATCTGAATCTATTCTTATACTAAAAATATAAAATTTCACTTAAAAATAAAAAAGTCAGCTTCCAATTATTTTGCCTAGAGATAAAGATATAGGAGAACACACTGTATATATAATAATCATTATACATCACAAAATAAAATTCAAACGCAACTCCATGTGTATCAAGTCGCGTGTGCAAAAATTCATACTTACATAATTTTATTTTAAGCAAAAGACACGTTTCTTACAACTAAAAACACCCTGGAGATTAGGAATCTGTATTTCTTTACTTTTAATCTCCACCTAAGTTACATATAGGTAGAGAATAAATATTAAAATAATTCCACAGAAGGAAAAATAATCAAGCACTGATACAGAAATGGAAGAATTGTTAATAAACAAGGAAAAACAAACTTAACTACACATCACAGTAAACATGCTCTGGAGTGCTGTGTACATGTGGGAAAAAAACTAAAGAACTCACATAAACCACTACCAACAATTATCTCCAGAAGATAGAATTCAGGGCATTTGATTTCTGCTGTACATTTCTGTGTGTGTGTGTGTTTCTGTGTGTGTGTGTGTGTGTGTGTGTCCGCTCAGATGCACATACTTCTTGAAGCAATGAGCACTTTTGTAATCAGAAGAAAAATACAGAGTGTAGGTTCTGGGGCACCTGGGTGGCTCAGTTGGTTAAGCGACTGCCTTCGGCTCAGGTCATGATCCCGGAGCCCCGGGATTGAATCCCGCATCGGGCTCCTTGCTCAGTGGGGAGTCTGCTTCTCCCTCTGCCCCTCTCCCCCTCATACTCTCTCTCTCTCTCAAATAAATTAAAAAAAAAAAAAAAAAAGAGTGTAGGTTCCGGGAAACAAATTGGAAGTTTCCTCACTCACAGTTCTTTCTCTCTGAGCTGGAGTAAGTAAAAAAAATTACAACTCCTTTCCTTCTGCAAAAATAACGAGCTGCTTCTTTATGAACAATGAAGATTCAAGTTATACATTTTGTAGAATATTTCCATGAGAGTATTCTAAAGACAGGGTCTGTTTACCAATAATGTCTGTATCCCCAGCACTTAGCACAATGTCTGGCACAGAACAGATAAAAAGGGCTTGGACACGTGGGTCTGTATAAATCAAAAGTTCTTGGGGCAACTGTACCAGCTCTCCTTGGGGTGTCCAGGGATGGTGTACAAGTCAAAAGGCTTGGGGGAAGGATGGGGCCTCTACATTTTGCTCTGAATACAACATCTCCTGGCTGCCACCTCTTTCCTGTTGTATTAGCATTTTGCAGGCTTGACCTCTTGCTCTTCCTTCATACACTTCCTTCACTCAGCTTCTGGGACCCTACACTCTCGGGCACTGGGGACACATACTACCTCACTGGTCACTGCTCACACTCCTTTGTCCTCTTCTTCTCCTCTTCTCCCCAAACTCTTAAAGCTGGGGTGCCCCTGGGTTCTTTTCTTATCACCTTTCTATACTACGCTCATTCCCAAAGTAACCTAATTCAGTCTCTGGCTTTAACTATCTATATGCTAATGACTATATGCCAAAGACTCCCAGATCTTTTTTTTTTTAAGATTTATTTATTTATTGGGGAGGGGGACCAGAGGAAGGTGAGAGAGAGAGGATCTCAAGCAGATTCCCCACTGAGCACGGAGCCCAGTGCGCGGCTTGATCCCACGACCCTGAGATCATGACCTGAGCCAAAATGAAGAGTTAGGTGTTCAATCGACTGATCCACCCAGGCACCCCAAAGACTCCCAGATCTTAATCCCAACCTGGAGCTCTCCCAAGCTCTAGATTCACATACCCAACCCTACTTTACATCTCCATTTGGAAGTCCAGTAGACACCGGTTTCAAAATTAGCATATTCATCGCTTCTCGGCCTTTTGGCTAAGATCAAGTGCAAAATTAGCATATTCAAACCTGAACTCCTGATCAGCGCCCAAAACTGTTCCACCCCCCACCTCCTCTGTCTCAGAGTCATCTGTGCCTGTTTTCTCTCACGTGCCAGATCCAAGCCATCAGCAAATCCTCTTGGCTCTACCTGCAGAAACTCCCAGACTTCAAACACTTCTCACCACCTCTCCCATACAAGTCTGGTCCGAACCACTGTCACCTCTTGCCTGGATTACTGCAACAGTCTCTTAAAAGGTCTCTGCCTCTACTCTTGCTCCTTTAGAGTCTATTCTCCACACAGCAAGCACAGTGATCCTTTAAAGCCTAACTCAGATCACACCCCTCCTCTGCCCAAAACCCTGAAGTGCTTACATATTTCACTCAAAGTAGAAGTTGCTACAATGGCCCACACAGCCCAGCATGACCTGGCCCTGTGTTAGGTTTCCGACTTCATCCCACTACTCTCCCCTCCCTTACTCCCCCCCCTTCCCAGACTGCCTCCTTGCAGTTCTTGGGGCAGGCCAGGCAGGCCACTCCCTTAGGGCATCAGCCTGGAATATTTCTCCCCCAATATCTACATGGCTAACTCCCTCATCTCTTTCGTGTCTTTACTTATATGTCACCTTGGGAAACTGCAACCCATCCTTATGAGTCTGCTTCTCTCTCTCCCTCTGCCCTTCCCCACTGCTTGTTCTCTCTATGTCTCTCAAATAAATAAAATCTTTAAAAAAGGTCTTTCCATTTCACGATCAGCTTTCTGGGCCACATCTCAGTCTATCCTTAGCAATTACCATATGCTGTTACTATTAAGGAGTTGCTAGCATTCAGAATTTAACTAATGTTTGTGTACATCCCATGACTATAAAATATACACTGCATCGGGCGCCTGGGTGGCTCAGTTGGTTAAGTGACTGCCTTCGGCTCAGGTCATGATCCTGGAGTCCCTGGATCGAGTCCTGCATCGGGCTTCCTGCTCGGCAGGGAGTCTGCTTCTCCCTCTGACCCTCCCCCCTCTCATGTGCTCTCTCTCATTCTCTCTCTCTCAAATAAATAAATAAAATCTTAAAAAAAAAAAAATATATATATATATATACACTGCATCTGTAGAATAAGTCCAAATCTAAAAATCTACTGTTCTTAACTCATAATCTACCAAGATCACCAAAGCCAGGGTCCTCTGAGGTGGGGGATAGTCTAGTAGAAGATGGTACTAAAAGAATGAAAACATTACTGGGACAATCTCTTAGGAATGAGATTAACTACAACCTAACAATGTGAGGTCATCTACCAAATGATTAACATTGAGGAATGCAGGTCAGCTGCTAGGTAAAAAAAATCCACAAGCCACTCAAACTATCTAAAGGGAACAACACATGACACTCCTCACTTCCTGAACTGAGTCCTGGAACTGCTCCATAAATAGCTGCCAAATTATACCACAGATAATAAAGATTTCATTAATGTAGAACTTTATAATTATGGCTAAACTACAGCCAGCACTAAAAATGAATCTACTGACTCTAAAAGAACAATTTTTACAATGACAAGTATGAGGGCCTTGCTGGTGTTGTGGACTTTTTCCATTTGTTTTTTTCATTCTACTCAGAGAAAATTTACTCAATTCTTCTAAGTGACAAAGCTTGGGAGTATTCTTCAATACCAGCATCTATTCCTTACTCAACTGACATGACCAAGTGCATAAAGGGCTGTGAAGGGTACTGGAAACAAACAAGTCCTTGCCTCATTGAGGACACAGCCTGAGAGAAGAGTTTTTGACAAAATAACTACAAGTGAGACAAGTGACAAAAGGGGTGCAGGGTGTTACTGCAGGAGGGAGTAATACAAGGGTCATGAGGGAAAGTTCTTCTAAGGAAGTACTGTTTTAGTAGGGACCTCATGACTGAGTAGTAGGTGAAGAGGGGCAGGAAGAGGTATCAGGGCAGAAGAAATAGCATGTGCAAAGGCCCTGAAGCAGAAAAAAAATATATATATATATATATATAAAAAACTGAGAACCAAAAGAGATGGTAGTGGTAAACCTAAGGTTGAAGAGAAAGATAGAAGCCAGGTCATTTAGGGCCCTGAGTCCATGCTAAGGACTCTGGACTCTAGCCTCAGAGTAATGGGGAACCTCTGAAAGGTTTTAAGGAGGAGAGTTATCAGTTTTGTTTTTTGTTTTGTTTTGTTTTAAAGATTTTATTTATTTAGGGGTGCCTGGGTGGCTCAGTTGTTAAGCGTCTGCCTTCGGTTCAGGTCATGATCCCAGGGTCCTGGGATCGAGCCCCGCATCAGGCTCCCTGCTCAGCGGGAAGCCTGCTTCTCCCTCTCCCACTCCCCCTGCTTGTGTTCCCTCTCACTGTGTCTCTCTCTGTCAAATAAATAAAACCTTTAAAAAAAATAAAATAAAAATAAATCAATCGGCTTTAGTTTACAGAATGGGCAGCAAGAATGAATTTGGAAAGGCCAGTTTAGCAGAAATTCAAAAACTCTTCCTTGGAGGATGGTGGTGGTAGGATGGAGAAAAACGAGCAGAGTTAAGAGAATATTTAGGAACCACAACTGGCAAGACTTAGTGACTGATTAGATTTGGAGAGTGAGGAAAAAGTATGTGTCCAGGATTTCTGGTTTGACCAAATACCTCTGGAATGAAGGCCTCTTCAAATAAATTAACATAGGGGCGCCTGGGTGGCTCAGTCGTTAAGCGTCTGCCTTCAGCTCAGGTCATGATCCCAGGGTCCTGGAATCGAGCCCCGCATCAGGCTCCCTGCTCAGCGGGAAGCCTGCTTCTCCCTCTCCCACTCCCCCTGCTTGTGTTCCCTCTCTCGCTGTGTCTCTCTCTGTCAAATAAATAAATAAAATCTTCTTAAAAATTAATTAATTAATTAACATATGTCTGTGAAAGAAAATTGCCTGAAATGTGTCAATAAAATGAGCAACTGGTTTTTCTTGACAGATTAAAAGCTTAAGGTTTTTATTTCAGAAATCCTGTTGCAAACAAAATAACCTGACACAGAATCCTCTTAACTGTTTTTAAGTATTTATAGACAGAGGGGCGCCTGGGTGGCTCAGTCGTTAAGCGTCTGCCTTCAGCTCAGGTCATGATCCCAGGGTGCTGGGATTGAGCCCCACATCGGGCTCCCTGCTCAGCAGGAAGCCTGCTTCTCCTTCTCCCACTCCCCCTGCTTGTGTTCCTGCTCTCGCTATCTCTCACTCTCTGTCAAATAAATAAATAAAATCTTTTAAAAAAGTATTTATAGACAGACATATAGATATATGAATTATTTATTAAGCTACTGGATTGAGATTTTTGGCTTTACCTTGAGTTGTCAAACTGCACGACTTTGGGCCTACCATTTAACTTCTCTAGGCTTTAGTTTCATCATTCGTTTGGGGAAAAAAAAAAAAAAAGCCCTACAGAGTAAGATTTAACATTCTGCCCTCTACATGACTGATGTTTACATGTTATGCACTACCATATTCTAGGTTCAGGGACCTTATGCATGGTTCACCAAGGGCTTTTTTTAATTCCTCCTCCATCTAGCTAGTTCTTTTACCAGCCCAATACAATGAAAAATTATTTCTCTTAAATATGCTTCTTAAATTAGATAGCAAAATGGCTTTCACCCCAAAGAGTAACTCCTCACAGGCCTGGGTACGCCGGTGTGCATAACTCCATTACAGCCTTTTTAAAATGCACAATGAAACAGCATCAATCATTTATGGCTTATTAAATACAGTATCTTTGAACACCTGTCTCCTGCCAAAACTTTGTTCCCATGAGAAAATCAGATTTGGGTACCATTTTTAAGGTACACTTGCTCTGCAATATCACCCACTTGTCGGAAAGGAAATTTCCAGTAATTGTAATACTACCCTCATTATTTCCTTAATATAAATTCAGTTCCAGGTAAGCCAGAATAATCTAGGTCCAGTCATCCAGGGGCAGCATTTAACCTGTTCACTGTAAAATAAATGTCATTTCATGAAATATATAGGAGAAAAATTAAAACCCAAGCTGCGCCTGAAACAAAACAAACCAACAAAAGTAACCCAGAAAATTCAAATCCATCTCTACTGTGTGAGTCCTGCCCTGGTTTAATTTCTGGACATTCGTCCCCCATCATAAACGACCAGGATAATGAGAAATAAACAGCAGCAGCACCACTATCACCTTGAATTTCAAAAGTGAAAAGGTACATCGCTACAATCTATCTGTCGCTATCCATAAAGCTCTGCCAGAGGGTCCATGCTACGCGTGGAGGACAGGTTCCTTCCCTCTTTGTGCATGAGAGGCCTGAAAATGTTCCCAGGTGTAAAGGACAAAAGAGACAACGATGAAGCTGGGGACTGAAAAGGTGCTCCACGGCAGGAACCCAGACCCAGATGGGGAAAAGTCAAGAAGAAAGCAGAAAAGAAAGAGCCCACTGAGATCAGAGGAGGAAAAGGAAAATAGGGCTCCTGACCAAATCTGCTAGGGGAACGTGGAGATGGAATAGATGAACGGGACTGGCGTCAGTGGGTGGTGGGATCAAATACTGGGAGGTGCGGGCAGAGACCGCGGAGGGCTCAGGAAATGGGTAGCCCTGGGGGAGAGGGAGGCCCAAGAGAGGAAAAAGGAGACAGGGCGCATCCGCCACGGTCTCGGCAGGGTGGCGGGGAGATCCTCACCTTGGTTTTAGTCCGGCTGGCCTTGGCCTTGGCCCGGCGCGGGGGCCTCACCGCCTCGGCCATAGACCCTGCGGTAGCGCCGTCGCCGTTTGTTTTTGTCAAAACCCTGCGCTTCCCACAGCCTGTCCAGTTCCGGCCTCCGGACTTATCACGTGACCGGGCCTCCACCACTCCCGGAGAAGGGGCGGCAGCACAGGGACGCTACGGGCCGCGACGTAGGACAAACCACTCCAGGAAGCACGTTTTCCCCGAAGGATGGTGGCTCCGCCCCCTTCCCTCAGGCCCCACCCCTGGCGCGGTGCTTTGCACCTCCAGGTGTACCCCGTACGCGCGGGTTCGGTCGGTTGTGTGGAGCCCTGGGGCTGACTGTCCGTGTTGAGAGTGCGTCTGTCTCTCCGGCCTGCACTCGGTGTGGAGCCCGGGTGCGCTGGCATACCTCACCCCCGCCGGCTTAAAGGAGTCCGGGGAGGTATGTTTATTTATCAATCTTCTTTTGACCTGTAGTTAAGTAGATCCCCCAGTCAGCCTCAATCTCTGCTTTGCGCCCGTGATGTGCCCTTGAGATTTCCACCTCGGTTCCCTCTTTTGTAAAGGGGAACGATGATATTTGATGAAGATGAAATGTGCTAATGGTGAAAGGTACTTGTGGAGCGACAGGCATGTCAGTAAATGGAAGTTATCATTACTATACACATTGCTAGGCAGGAAATAAGACACCTGACCCGAGAAGGGCAGAGAAGAAATAAGACACATAAAAGTTTTCTTATAGATTTTCCGTACCTTGCTTCATTTTTAAAATTCCAGATGTTAAAAACCTGGCCCCTTCTCCCTTCCCCAGCTGTTCAATTTCTTTTTTCCAAAGCACTTAGTGCCTCTTAAAATACTATATAATTTGCTTTTATGTTTGTGTCTGTCAGCTCCTCCAGAATGTAAGCTCTTAAAGGGCAAGGGTTCTTTGTTTTGTTCCCTGTTGTATCCCCAGGGCCTCCACAACACGGGCCAGCCTAGAGTAGATGCTCAATAAATATTTGATGAATGGAACAAATGAATGTGAGTTGTTTTGTCTGGTGGTGGGGTAAGATAGTTGAGATGGCTTCTATGGGAGGAAAATAAGACTATCCACCCACTGGTGGCATATCCTAGAATGAAAAATCCAGGAATATGACATGAGAAATGGGAAGCACTTAAGAGATACACACTGCATAGTGACTTGTTTATGAGCTATTTGATCATATACAGTTTCACATATTTTGAAATCCTCAACAACAAAAATGTTATCAAGCCACTCAGAACGCACATGCACTTTGTATACCTGTGTGTGTGTTTGTGTGTTTATTTATTTATGTGTAATGGGCGAGACTTAGCAAATATGAACAAAATCTTTTTACCACCTTTACTACCCATTAATTTTGCTGGTGTTTCTTCAGGTCTGGAATACCCTTTCTGGTTTAGACCAATTCAATTCCTTTTTGGCCTTCGAAGTTCTCTATGTGTTAGTCACTACTTAGCAAAACAGAACTGACCCTACCTTCACTTTCTATGGTTCACAATTTAGTTGGGAAGCAGACACAATGCATAGGTAAATTGCGATAAATATATCACAGCCAGGCCACCTGGGTGGCTCAGTCGTTAAGCATCCTCAGGTCATGATCCCAGAGTCGTGGGATCGAGCCCTGCATCCGGCTCCCTGCTCAGCGGAAAGCCTGCTTCTCCCTCTCCCATTCCCCCTGCATGTGTTACCTCTCTCGCTGTGTCTCTCTCTGTCAAATGAATAAATATCACAGCCTAAAGGGAAAAGCGGCATACTTTACATTTATAAACTGAATTTTGTAAGAAAATTTTGCAAAAAAAAAAATATATATATATATATGAACTGAATTTATTAGACCTTAGTACTGTAAGTAGTTAGTTTTGCTAGTCAGTTCAGGCAATAGAAGAAATTAATCTCTATTAAACTTAATACTGTAGTTTTAAATGCTTGAGGGAATTTAAATCACAATGGGACCGATTGTTTAACAAAATTTGGTCTACTGAATTTGAATGACCAAATGTTAAAGTTCCCTCTTGAAAGTGATTATTAAAATTCATTAGATTTATAAATAGAATGTTGAGATGAAATAATAGAATGTTGAGATTTATAAAGATAAAGACTTAAGAAAAACTAAATTAAAAAAAGAAAAAGAAAAACTAAATTTTACAATGTATATGACTAATAAATTGAACATTAATTTTGAAATAATTTAAAAGGTCAATTTCAAAAAACAAAATAACGATAAATGTACATAAACGCTACCTGCAGACACCCTAAAAAATGTACATTGACGGCAAGCATGGTTAATCACTTACCTAATTTAACAGTGAAGGGTTTGCTACTAAGATTCTTGGGCAGTAATCACCATTTCCTAAGCTCTTACTATCAGTCAGGAACTGTTCTGAGTACTTTTCACATAACTCATTTGATTCTCATAACAATCCTGCAAAGTCAGTTGTTTTATTGTTCTCATCTTATAGACAGGGACTAAGGCTTAGAGAAGTTAAATTATTTGCCTACGGTCACTCTAGCGAGCTAGCCTGAGCTAGTAAATGGGGGAGCTGGGATTTGAACCAATGCAATTGTACAGTATAAATAAATAGACTTTTTTTTAAAGATTCTATTTATTTATTTGACAGAGAGAGAGAGAGCACAGGCTGGGGGAGCGGCAGGCCGAGGAGAGGGAGAAGCAGACTCCCTGCTGAGCAGGGACCCGCCCCCCATGTGGGGCTCGATCCCAGGACTCTGGGATCGTGACCTGAGCTGAAGGCAGACGCTTAACTGACTGAGCCACGCAGGCGCCCCTAAATAGACTTTTAAGATAGGTAGCTAGGCTTACTCTCTCCGTATTTGTGATACTCTAAACTTACACATTGGAGCTGAGATGAATATCAGAAATATTTCATTTAAAAGATACTGGGTTAGGGGCGCCTGGGTGGCTCAGTCGTTAAGCATCTGCCTTCAGCTCAGGTCATGATCCCAGGGTCCTGGGATCGAGCCCCGCATCGGGCTCCCTGCTCTGCGGGAAGCTTGCTTCTCCCTCTCCCACTCCCCCTGCTAGTGTTCCCTCTCTCGCTGTGTCTCTCTGTCAGAGAAATAATAAAATCTTAAAAAAAAAAAAAAGATACTGGGTTATTCAGAATAGTCACAGCATTGACTGTTGGGTATTGGTTTTATATATTTTTTCTTTCCTTCAAAAAATTCTATAATAGTTTTAAATTTTAATATTTTTAAATGTATCTGCAAGCAACATAAAGTACAACATAGAAAAACATGTAATAGAAAGTTAACCCTCCTCTCCCTAGAGTTAACCATTATTAACAGTTCAGTATGCATCCTTTCAGACATTCTACCCATGTACAAATATCACATTCTTAAATACTCAATGTCCATGTATATATTGTCTGTAACCTTTTAATTAATAAATTCTGGAGATATTTCCTTGTAAGGAAAATGGCTCTATTTCATTTTTCCCTTAATTAATTAAATATTCCCTAACTTTATTTAAACACACTTCTGATGGCCATTAAATTGTTTCTGATTTTTCACTATTAAAAGCAATGCTTAGGGGCTGGCTCAGTCGGTAGAGGATGCAATTCTTGATCTTGGGGTTGCAAGTTTGAGCCCCACGTTGGGTATAGAGATTACTTAAAAAAAAAATCTTAAAAAAAAAAAATGCTTACAAATGACCATACTTGTACATTTTTTGTGCATGTGTACTTCTATAAGATAGATGCCTAGCTGTAAAATTGCTGATCAAAGAGACATTCTCAATTTTAATTTTAATAAGTATTTACCGAATTTCCTTCCAATGGGTTATATTCATTTTCATTGCACCTTTCAGAATTTAAAATAATTTTGGGGGCATCTGGGTGGCTCAATCAGTTAAACATCTGCCCTCAGCTCAGGTCATGATCCCAGGGTCCTGGGACAGAGCCCCACATCAGGCTCCCTGCTCAGCAGGCTCTCTGCTTCTCCCTCTCCCTCTGCCTGCCCCTCCTACTGCTTGTTCTCTCTCCCTCTCTCTCTCTGCCAAATAAATAAAATCTTAAAAAAAAAATTTTTTAATGAAATATTTTCAATCTCATGAGAAAAATCCCAATTTAAAACAATTACCAGGCATTCATAAAAGGAGTATAATTCACATACTATATTACAGTATTCCAAAATTTCATATGAGCCTGATTCCTAAGGCAGCCAGCATCTGGAACAGTATTTGCCATAACGGGTTCAATGAAAGCTGCTGCACTCAGGAAGGAGCGCTGGGTAAACCTTTCTTAAACTCCCCTATGAAATTAGATTCCAGAGGCTCTGTTGCCATCTGGTGGTAATTTCCCCCCTGATGACACCTCCTCTGACATGATTTCCGAGAAGTCCTTCATTCTACAGTTAATTACTTCCTCAGTCTGTATGAGGCATTAATTATTTCATCATCTGTGATTACTAAACATATTTTTTTTTAAATTATGAGGAAATCACATTATTTCTAAATTTTTTTCAGTTTCTTGAGACAATTAGCTGGAAGTGCAAGTACCAAAAATATCCTCCTGCCTACATTTTTTTGAAGACTCTTACATAGACGGGAGCTCTTCTATTAACAGACTTTTGCATCCACAGTAAGCAAAACATATAAAACTTATCTTTTTTCTATTATTTCCCCTCTCGTAATCTTCCCCACTTAAAAAAAAAAAAAGTTAAATGAGTCATAGAAATGGTGAGTTATTTGTACCCCCCAAAGCATCAGATACCTGCTGGTGTCCCACTCATATCTCCTTGGCATTTATGATTTCTGAATATGCAGATCCAAACTCCAATTGTCACATCTTTGCCTCAGAGCTCCCTTTGGCCACGTGTATGCAGGTGCCAGGGAAAAACTGCATCCCCCTAAACTGAAAGCAGCCCTCAACCACTGACAGATGGGGACTGACATATAAATACCATTATGGGTTGAACTGTATCCCTCAAAATGCATATATTGAAGTCCTAACTCGCAGTACTTGAGAATGTGACCTTATTTGGAGATAGGATCTTTAGAGAGATAATCAAGTTAAAATGAGGTCATAAGGGTGCGCCCTAATCCAATATGACCTGTATCCTTATACAAAGGTGGAATTTGGACCAGAAATATGCAGAGAGGTAAGACAACCATCCACTAGGCGAGGACAGAAGCCTAGAACAGCTCCTTCCTACACAGCCCTTAGAAGAAACCAACTCTGCTGACACTGTGACTTTGGACTTCTAAACTCCCCAACTGAGAAAACACATTTCTGTTGTTTAAGCCAATCAGTGTGTGGTGCTTTCTTATAGCAGCTTTAGCAAACTAATACACACACCCTGCTCCCTCACACCTGGCCTGGACTAACACTGTGATCTGTGTTCTGTGCTGTTTCCCAGAGTCCCCCGTGGGATTCAGCTCCAATTACCCACAGTGGCAACTTCCTTGATAACACAGTCTTTACTCACTTCCTTCTCTTCCCTTTTTCAGTTCCCATTTCACTGCTAGGTCCACTTCCGAAATGAACTACTTGATCTCGAACTCTCAAACTCTTGAACTCCTGGTCTCCAGGCCTCCTTGAGGAACCCAGACAAGACTGTATCAGAAACGGTACTCAGATGTCAGGATGGCATTCTGGAATCAGACCCCTTCCCAGCCAGATGGTCACAAGATCTCACTGCTTACGGAAGTGGAGTGAGGGGTGATGACCACCGACCTGAAGCATCACAATTATTGGAGGCCTCATCTATGGGGACTCAGGGCAGGATTCAGGGGGACAGTCTTATACAACATTCCTGACATTTGAGAGATGTGGGGTGAAATGTAGCTATAAGGACCATAGAGTGGGTTGTTGTCGAAGGCTGTCAGTGTACCAAAGAGAATTACAAGCTCAGGCCACTAGGACTAACAAGAAAGCCAGAAAGCCTCTATGGTAACATGGACAGAAATGCATTTTATAGAAGTTACAAAGGAAACAGGAACATGAAATAATGTTACTCTAAACTAGCTTGTCCTCATTTAGACCCCCCTGAGTCAGGTCCAGGGGGCATTCTGGAACACATGGTACATTCTGGAACAGGTGAGGGCAAATGCAGAAGGCCAGGACATCACACAAACGCAGACATCTCCACCAGCTTCCTCTGTCGCGTCCATGCTTCTCCTTCCAGCTCATACCTGCAGCCTCAGAGGAGGTGTCCTTCAACCCGGTGCGTGGAGAAGAGCAAAAACACTCATGCCTGGTTCAAGAATAAATCATCTCTGTATGTTAATTGTTGTTCATCTCTATGTGGACTGCTGCCACACGACAGCCCCACCCAGGATGAAGAGAAGTGCTCCCCGTGGCAGCGCATCAAGTAACCCAGCTGGTCATCACGTGGTGCGAAAGGAGAGGAGCCCCAGGTAAGCACAGACACAGACTGCTGGGCAATGGTGCACGACTTGACTGATGGATCAGGGAATGGGATCAGAAGACTGAAAACAAAAGAATGGGCAACAAAATGTGAAATCTGTGTGTCTTACACCAGCACCCACAGAAACTACTCATCAAAGGAGGTGCAGAGCAACCAGGTAGGTAGGATGACTCATCCAGGGACGTCCAGCCAGCCTCTGTCCTTGGCCATGCCAGTGCTCCCTCAGTGGACTCATGAGCAGAGTAGCTGTGGTAGCAGGGATGAAGACTTTTACACCAGGCCCACCTTAGTGGCTACTGCTAAATGTCTGACCATTTAGCCCCTGAAGCTGAAGGTGAGCCCTAATTATGTTATCATCCCCTCAAGGAGACCAACCAGCCACTTGGTGGCAATGTGATTCCATTGAACTCCTTCCACTCTAGAAGGAGCAGAGATTCACCTCTACTGGGACTGATTCCAAGCATAGATTCTCCTTTCCTACTGGCAGTGTCTTGGCCAACAGTGCTATCCAAAGGCTCAAAGAGTATCTCATGTATCATTATGAAATTCCACATAACATCACCTTAGACCAGTGTTTGCCAAATTGCTTTTCATTACCCTTCATTAGACACTTTTTGCTAATTGCCACTCCCATGAAATTTTAATAGCACAGATATACTGTATCCCTGTATATGCACCATATGTGTATCTGTGCTTTAAACATACGAAGACTAAAATTAGTTTTTCCCATCAAGAACCAATTTTCACCCCTTGTGAGTAATACTGCCCCCACTGAGAATGCATACCTTACACCAAGAGCTTCACTTTATAGTGAAGTTGGTGCAACAACAGGGAAATGCCCATGGGCTCCACTTTGTCTGCTACATGCCACGTCACCTAGAAGCTGCTGTCCTGATAGAATGTTGGAATGGCCTTGTAAAGGTGTGGCAGCTTGAGAATACATTGCAGGGATTGGGGTGCTGGTCTTAATGATGAGGTCTTATATGGTGCTTATATAGCCATAATATGGTACTGGATGTTGACTCCAATAGATAGAAAACACAGGTCTGGGAGCAAAGGGATGAGAGTGGCCTCTGCCACCAGAGATTACACTGACCCACATGGGAAACTGGTGCTTCCCATCTCTTCAACTTTAGGCTCTGCAGCACTAGAGCATCTCGCTCTACGTGGTTGCCAGGAGATGCATCAACCGTGGGGCATAGAAAGGGTTCCACTGGGGCGCCTGGGTGGCTCAGTCAGTTAAGCATCTGCCTTCAGCTCAGGTCATGATCCCGGGGTCCTGGGGTTGAGCCCATGTCAGGCTCCTTGCTCAGTGGGGAGTCTGCTTTTCCCTCTCCCTCTGACCCTCCCCCCACTCATGCTCTCTCTTCCTCATTCTCTCTCTCAAGTAAATAAATAATCTTGGGGCACCTGGGTGGCTCAGTTGGTTAAGCGACTGCCTTCAGCTCAGGTCACGATACTGGAGTCCCGGGATCGAGTCCCACATCCGGCTCCCTGCTCAGCAGGGAGTCTGCTTCTCCCTCTGACCCTCCCCCCTCTCATGCTCTCTCTTCCTCATTCTCTCTCTCAAGTAAATAAATAAAATCTTTAAATAAATAAATAAATCTTGAAAGAAAGAAAGAGAAAGAAAAGGAGGGAAAGAAGGAAGGAAGAAAGAAAAAGAAAGAAAAAAGAAAGAAAGAGAAAGAAAGAAAAGAAAGGAAAGAAAGAAAGAAAGTTCATTCTACTAAAACTGTGGCTGATGCCTAGTCATGCCAGTAGATGAGCAAGAAAAGAAAGGAGTAACTGTCCCAGCAGGAGTACATGATTATCATGAGGAAAGTGGGACAGGGAGGAATATATCCGGAACACAGGAGTTTCACTGGGATGCCTCTGGGGGTTGCCATGCCTGGTGAAAAATTATCAGTTGGCAATTTCAGCAAACAGGGTCTGACAAGAGCCTGATAACTAGGGGCTGAGACCCCTTAGGGATGAGGGTTGGGGTCACCCCACCAGTCATGCAACCTAGACAAGCAGTAGATTTGCCAAGGGGGAAGGGAATCTAGAATGTGTGGTATTAATTTGCTAGGGCTGCCATATCAAAATACCACAAACTGGATGGCATAAACTATAGAAATTCATTTTCTTGCAGTTCCGGAAGCTGGCAGTCCAAGATTAAGGTGCTGGTTGGTTTCCTCTGAGGCCTCTCTCCGGGCTTGCAGATGGCTATCTTCTGGTTGTTTTTCAAAGGTCATTCCTTTGTGCACACTCACCCCTGGTGTCTCTTTCTCTTCTTAGAAGGATGCCAATCAGAATGGATTAGTGCCCCACCCCAGGGACCTCATTTCAACTTAATCACCTCTTTCAAGGCCCTATCTCCAAACACAGTCACATTCTGAGGTGTGGAGGATTGGGACCTCAACATATAAATTTGGAGGGGGCTGTGAGCAGAATATGATTCACTCCATAACAGGCTGGTGGAGGAAGGAGATGATGAATAGCAGTTATAGACTCAGGACCATCTATAGCAAGGGACTATAGCTTGTCCTACTAAACCTCCTGGTGTGCGTATGCGTGTGCGTGTGTGTGTGTGTGTGTGCGTGTTGGAAACCAGAACTAGAAGAAGTGATGGCAGGCAGGGTGGAGTAAAATTCATGCGGGCACAGATGGATCTGAGCCCCGCAGGGGTCAGCCACTGTCAGGGCACCATCCACATTCCTTCTGCACTTACCGTTCCCTTACAGGGCAGCCCAAATTCCGACTGCCAGGAACTGCCCCTCCCAAGGACTCTCTCGGCAATCTGGATCCCACTCTGCTTGGCACTTCTGCGTTTCGGGCAGGTCAGAGATGCCAGGGAAGTCATCTTTCCTGGGGGTGGCCCTCAACCAGTGAGTGCAGGGAGCTGGGGAAGGAATATCACCGCTCCTCTCCACTGGTGAGTCGGCTTGAGGTGTGTGTCCCACACGGTTCCCCAGGAGTCCCCAGACTGAAGCTCCAGTGTCCGCAGTGCTGACTGGCTCAATAATGCAGGCCTTTTTGTTTTCCTTCCCTTCCCTCCTACCTTCCATCTCCTTTACCTTCCCACTCCGATACGGGTGCTTTCTGGGATCACCCCCCCAGAAAAAAAGACCTGCACTCAAATTCTTACCTCAGGGTCGGCTTCCGGCGGAATTCAAATTAAGATACCCATGGTCTTCAGGGTAGCTCATATTTACTAAACTTAACGTGTATGCTTATTTGACTGGCTTTGCTCCCTTTGCGCTCCTGGTTTCTCTCTCAGACTGGTTGCTTCTCCAGGTGCGCTCTCTCCTAGCCACTAATTCTTTCATACTTACTACAGTGTGTCAGGTGCTGGGGACACAGCAAGAAAAACTGACGGAGAGGGACCTGCTGTCATGAAGGTTACTGTCCAGAAGGGAAGCCAGACTTTAAACAATTAATTTCAAGAGCGAATCATGTCCTATCAAGGGCAATCTGGGAGAGAAAAAGGACACAGCAGTGGGATCCAATCTTGTCTGGAGGCGGGGACGGTGCCTCCCCAAGGAAGTGACTTTGCTGGAAGGATCACAAAAATGCAAAATAAATCGCAAATCACCAGGAACCTTTATTTTACTTCATATCAAACTGAAAACGCCATAAAATTAAAATATTTTCAATTCATAAAACTTTTATATCAATGACACTGACCAATAGAAAAGTGAAATCCCTGAGGAATTGCCAACAATAAATAAAATACTTAAAAACAGAACGTTCTGAGTTCGAAGGAAAATTTCCTGAGCCTGCCCAATTTGGGGAAGTCAATGGCCCTTTGCAAACTTAAGTTTGTCAAAAGGATATCCCATTGATGCAAGTTTCCTGTCATGAGAAGAAGCTGCCACTTTCAATAACACCTTACATTAAATGGGGGGAAATAATCTTGTTTCAATCAATTTATGCATAGTTCTGAGAAATCTATTACACGGGCAGGAGAAGAAAATATGTGCTCTTTGTGCCAACAGACTTTTACAACATACCAAATAAGTACCAGTGCTAGTTTTAATTTGTTATTAACTACAATGTGTTGTTTTCTTGTGGAGTGTGGATATTATACAAAAGGGATGTAGTCTCCCTACTGTTTGTGGGTAAAAAAAAGAAAGACTCAAATACCTGTGAAAGGGTAAGATTAACACTTTTAAAAATTCCAGAATCTAGCAAGGGAAAGATTCTCTGTGAAGAAGACCCAGGATGGAGGACTGGCTTTGGAGCTCTAGAATTTCTTTTAGGAATGGAGTCAAAATATCTTGTTACATGGATTTTAGGATGTACTTTTTTTTCCCCCACACTTTCACAAATCAAATTCAAATGGGCTTGGCCATTAACTGTCACAAGTTAACGGTCAAGTCCCCCACCTAACTTTCTCAGTGGTATATAAAATAATGGCATGCTTTACAAACACCTTCTTAGACTAAATTAAATATGGTGCTCTGTACTTCAGCACACACAGTGAGTCATATAAAAATAAATCTGACATTTAAACCCTGGTAATTTTCCCAACTGAAAGGACACTGGCAAAAACATTTGGTGACTGAAATTTCAACACGAGCACCATAGCCTCAGGAAGGATTAGGACGAATGGTGATGTGGGATGAGCTTACACTCTGGTTTTGGTTCTGTCCCTAATCAGTAAGGAAATGGATTTCACACTTCTGGGCCTCATTTCCTCATCTGTAAAATGAGAAAGTATGATCAGATGCCCTCTCAGTCCTCCAGCCAAAAAGGAAGGGGATTTATAATTCTGCACCACTGAGGGCGCGTCCTGCTGTGGAACATTCCACAGCCACGCTGCCCCCAAAGCCAAAGACGCGCCTACAGGCTGATGGCGTGGACCCCTCTGCAGCCACCTCTCCCCCCACAAGAAGAGTCAAGGCTCCAAATCCAGAGATTTTCCGGAATCAAGGAGATAACACAATTCATTCACAATGTTGGTAACTGAGAGGAAAAGGGTAATTCTTCAGTCTGGGGCAATGTGTAAGCTTCTTTTAAAAATTTCAGAACTTCCCTAACCTCAGTTGATCTAAATGTCTACCATCAATATAAAATACCAGAACATGACAGCAAGGTCTCACTTCAAAGTTTCATGACTGACATAGCTTGGCTAGAGATGCTCCTGCTCTGAGTGCTTCCTCCCATGCCATCGAAGCACCAGCCGGGAAGGGAGTTGTGTTCTGAAAGAAAATAACAAAGAAATTTCATTAGAATGAACCACTGACCTCAGCTCCTCACTCCTACCTTGATACATTATCTACAAAGAATAAGTATGCTTGGCCAAAGAAAGCAAATGGTGAGGAATAAGTATTAAAAGTGATGAAAAATGGGGGTGCCTGGGTGGCTCAGTTGGTTAGGCATCGACTCTTTTTTTTTTTTAAGATTTTATTTAAAAGACAGAGGGACACACAGCAAGAGAGGGAAAACAAGCAAGGGGAGTGGGAGAGGGAGAAGCAGGCTCCCTGCTGAGCATGGAGCCCAATGCAGGGCTCAATCCCAGGACCCTGGGATCATGACCCGAGCCAAAGGCAGACGCTTAACTAACTGAGCCACCTAGGCGCCCCCAAGCATCTGACTCTTGATTTTGGCTCAGGTCATGATCTCAGGGTCCTGGGATCGAGCCTGGTATTGGGCTCCCCACTCAGCAGGCAGTCTGCTGGAGATGCTCTCTCTCTCCCACTGCTCCTCTCCCCACCCCACCCCCAGAGCTCACATGCACACACACACACACACACTCTCTCTCTCTCTCTGTCAAATAAATAAATAAAATATTTTTTAAAATTTGTATTTATTACAGAGAGAGAGCAAGCACGGGGAGTGTCAGGCAGAGGGAGAGGGAGAAGCAGGCTCCCTGCTGAGCCAGGAGCCTGATGCGGGGCTCAATCCCAGGTGCGGGGCTCGATCCCAGGACCCTGGGATCATGACCTGAGCCAAAGGCAGACACTTAACCGACTGAGCCACCCAGGCGCCCCCTCAAAGAAATACATTTTTCAAAAAGTGATGAAAAATGGATTGTGATGACAACAGCATTGCCTTCTGGTAAACAATACACGCATTTATATTTTCTGATACACAAAAGTTATAATCTGTCTTTACCTAAACATGTTAGAAGCAAAAACAGGCAGAGCAGCTAATACCAACGACACCACACAAACCACAAATTCCTACACCTTCCTACTTCGTTTCCAAAGGCTCAAACTCTTTTAAGTGTTGTGAGAAGTTGCTTAGCTAAGTTATTAACTAAGACAGACTTCCTTCTGTAAAATTCTCTTCAGCTCTGTCAATAATACCCATATATGCTGAGCCCCTGTCCGTTGAGCTGGAGCACAACACGGAACCCGAGGGGGTGACAGAGCTCATGTGTGTTGGTGTTCGCATCATGCATCCGTGAACAGCAGGTTCTACAGCTCTGAGGGACTAGAGCTGCCAGATCAAAGGTTACCGTTACGCAACTAGAATACATGCTTTATGCAGATAGGTGAGCGTAGGAAAGGAAGAGGTTAAAAAAAAGCAAACGCCACCAAACTCTTGGAGCTGCATGGCTGCCTGCAGCCATCAGGTATGTGGTGTTCCAGAGGGCGGGGGTCCCAAGTCGCTGATTCCCCCGTCCCTCTCTACTGCGAATATGGGCTGTGCCTCTTTCCATGAGAAAAAGGGAACCTTATGAAATGAAGAAATGATGACCAGTTGTAAAAACTCCATTTGTTTGTAAGTCAGAAAGTTATGCATAGTCAGAGGCCAGGGTATTTTAGATCTTCAATTTCCATCATCTTTCACAGCCAAGTTGCTTAGATATTAAAGACATTTATTAAGCAACTTAAGGAGTCATATTTAAATATCAATACATACTAGCTGATTATTTCTATGTAATTAAAACAACATGGCTTCTGTCCCATCTAGCTAATGGGCTGTAAGTCACAAAGTAGGTGTTTTCAGAGGACTGAAGACAAGCAAGGTTTGATATGCTCACTGCAAGAATTTTTCAGTGCTATACTGTTGGTGGGAATGCAAGCTGGTGCAGCCACTCTGGAAAACAGCATGGAGGTTCCTCAAAGAGTTGAAAATAGAGCTACCCTACGACCCAGCAATTGCACTACTGGGTATTTACCCCAAAGATACAAATGTAGTGATCCGAAGGGGCACCTGCACCCCAAAGTTTATAGTGGCAATGCCCACAATAGCCAAACTATGGAAAGAGCCCAGATGTCCATTGACAGATGACTGGATAAAGTAGATGTGGTATATATATACAATGGAATACTACTCAGCCATAAAAAAAATTGAAATCTTGCCATTTGTAATGACATGGATGGAACTAGAGGGTATTATGCTAAGTGAAAGAAGTCAGAGAAAGACAATTATCATATGATCTCACTCACATGTGGAATTTAAGAAACAAAACAGAGGATCATAGGGGAAGAGAGGGAAAAATAAAACAAGACAAAATCAGAGAGGGAGACAAACCAGAAGAGACTCTTAATCATAGGAAACAAATGGAGGGTTGCTCGAGGGGAGGGGGATGGAGGAATGGGGTGATAGACATTAAGGAGGGCATGTGATGTAATGAGCACTGGGTGTTATATAAGACTGATGAATCACTGACCTCTACCTCTCAAACTAAGAATACATTATATGTTAGTTAATTGAATTTAAAACTTTTCAGTGCTATGAAACACTGAAGGAAAGCCACCACAGAGCACTATTAAAACCTGTTTTGTTGGTGCAGCCACTCTGGAAAACAGTAAGGAGGTTCCTCAAAAAGTTGAAAATAGAGCTACCATACAACCCAGCAATTGCACTACTGGGTATTTACCCCAAAGATACAAATGTAGGGATCTGAAGGGGCACATGCACCCCAATGTTTATCGCAGCAGTGTCCACAATAGCCAAACTATGGAAAGAGCCTAGATGTCTATCGACAGATGAATGGATAAAAAAGATGTGGTATATATACACACACAATGGAATATTATGCAACCATCAAAAAATGAAATCTTGCCATTACCAATGACGTGGATGGAACTAGAGGGTATTATGCTAAGTGAAATAAGTCAATCAGAGAAAGATAAGTATCATATGAACTTACTGATATGAAGAATTCGAGAAACAAGACAGAGGACCATAGGGGAAGGGAGGGAAAAATGAAACAAGACAAAGCCAGAGAGGGAGACAAACCGTAAGAGACTCTTAATCTCAGGAAACCAACTGAGGGTTGCTGGAGTGGAGGGAGGTTGGAGGGATGGGGTGGCTGGGTGATGGACAGTGGGGAGGGTATGTACTATGGTGAGCGCTGTGAATTGTGTAAGACTGATGAATCACAGACCTGTACCCCTGAAACAAATAATACATTATATGTTAATTAAAAAATTAGGGAGGGTATGTGCTCTGGTAAGCACTGTGAATTGTGCAAGACTGTTGAATCTCAGATCTCTACCTCTGAAACAAATAATGCAATATATGTTAAGAAAAAAAAAAAAAAGAAGGCAGCAGAAGGGGAAGAATAAAGGGGGGGAATCAGAGGGGAAGACGAACCATGAGAGACAATGGACTCTGAAAAACAAAGTGAGGGTTCTAGAGGGGAGGGGGGTGGGAAGATGGGTTAGCCTGGTGATGGGTATTGAAGAGGGCACGTTCTGCATGGAGCACTGGGTGTTATGCACAAACAATGAATCATGGAACACTACATCTAAAACTAATGATTAATGCATGGGGATTAACATAACAATAAAAAATTTTTTTTAATTAAAAAAAAAATGAAAAACCTGTTTTGTTTCCTAAGAGACAGTAGCACCAAACCAGGGAGGGTGGGAGAGAGGCTGTTCCAGTTCCTGTATCCCACCCCCACTCCTGGCACTCCCAGGAACATACTAAATCAGGAATGTGCAAGAGGATCCACTCTTCAAAAACAGTTTTTTATTAAAGAAGTAATAAAGTTTCATTGTAAACCAGTTGGAAAACATAAGTAAAGAAAAACTATTACTTGTTTGGAAATATACCTTTTCAAGCCTTTTCTTTGCTCATCCGTACATATGTTGTCATACCCCAAGATACGCCCATTTGGGTTAAAACACTCATACTTGATAGAGTTTCATACAGTACTATTTTGGCTTTGGAGGCATTCCTTCCCATTTGTGAAGACTGAGATTGACTTGGGACATGTTGCAAGCTGCAAGTGTCTGAGAACCAAAGACAGAGCACCATCTCCGCAGTAACGGTTGCCTCCACGATTCAGCTCTAGGAATCCTCGTTTGCTAGTATGGAGCAGTAATAATCTGAGATGAGTTGACCCCCATAATGCCCTCGTGTAATAGGTGAGTGTGATAGTGTTTGCCTCATTTTCACTGACTTCTTTTTTTTTTTTTAAAGATTTTATTTATTTATTTGAGAGAGACAGAGCACAAGAGGAGGGAGCGGGAGAGGGAGAAGCAGACTCCCTGCCGAGCAGGGAGCCCGATGCGGGACTCGATCCCGGGACTCCAGGATCAT
>NW_023270854.1:27152030-27173770 GCF_011800145.1 Mirounga leonina | reverse complement strand
TCGATCCCGGGACTCCAGGATCATGACCTGAGCCGAAGGCAGTCGCTCAACCAACTGAGCCACCCAGGCGCCCTCACTGACTTCTTTTGACTTGAATTTTCCCCCTTTGGGGAATGGGGGAGTACACTATTACTTAAACAGTGAGGATCACGTGTGTTTTGTTTGTGAGCCTTGCCTTGAGCGTAAGTGTGTTATAGCCACAAAGAGCTTAACGGGAGCAGAAACGAGCTACAGAATAATTAATGAAGGGAGAATCTCCTCATTCAAATATGTACAGCGCGGGCACCAGTCCCCTTGCAGTATGGGATTTAGAGAGGCCATCCTGCAGAACCCCATGCACCAGTGGGCCAGCCTGAGGCAAGGCCTTGCTGCTTGCAATGGTGTTTTAAGGAAGCTTCAGAGACTCAAAAACACACTCATCAGTCTAAATGTAATTTGATTATGCAAACATTAAAGGTTCTTACCATTGATGTTACTGGTAGATCAGACTGTAGTCCTCAACCAAGGAATAGTCAGGAGCATCTGCAAAGGGCAGAACAGCAACATTAAGTTAATCTTGTTTCATGATAAGATCTTAGCCCTTCTGAAATCAGAACATTCCACTTTAAGATTCTAGTTGACTGTCCTTTTATAAAAAGAAAACATCTGGCGACAAATCCTACCAATGGTAGTCATGACTATAAACCAGAGGATTCACTCACACATTCTGGAAATCACTACTATGATTTCATTGCCCTTTTCATCCATGCACAGATAGCAGCACCCAGAGTAAAGTCATCTTCAGACGTAGACATAAATAAGTCCCATGTTATCAGATGGTAATTGTTTTACAAAAATAAAATAACTTAAATCCTTATATTTTTCAAAGATATCATTTCAGCCCCTGAATTTCTTTCAGTCACTGAAGCTCTACTAAGCTCCCATATGCTGCATGAGTTTTCTCTTCCCTCAGTCCCTTGAACCCAGGTAGGTAGATCTTTCTTTTACTCGAATAACAGATATTTGTTGAGCACCTACTATGTGCCCAGTACTGTGTTAGGTACTATGAGTGATACAGGAGAAAACCAAGTGCCCACCCTCAAGGATCTTATAATTATCCAAGGACTAAAACTAACAAAAAGTGCTAAAATGTGTGGTTGTCCCAGAGGTATCATTAGGAGTTCTGAATGAAAAAGAGACCAGAGTGATTAGTGAAAGACCCAGTTACGGTCAGTGCACAAATATATACTATTAGGTTATATGTTTCTAGACATCTTTGCCTTCTATCAGTTATGTTTCTGTGTAATCCAAAGGAAACTATATCTCACTTTGCTGTTTATATGGTTCAAGTTGAAATAATCTCTTAGGTAAGACTGCCTTATAATAAGTTTCTTTTGGTACTCCAAGAGTGGAATTCTCTTTGATAAGCTATAAAGTAGACCACCAATTACCAAAGTCCACTCTGTGACAAATAGTATTATATTAAGATCCTGATACAGGTTCATTCTCTTGAGAATTTGATTCTATTTATTCCCTTCTTTCCGGGCGCCTGGGTGGCTCAGTCGTTAAGCCTGATCCCAGGGTCCTGGGACCGAGCCCTATATCGGGTTCCCTGCTCAGCGTGGAGCCTGCTTCTCTCCCTCCCACTCCCCCTGCTTGTGTTCCCTCTCTCACTGTGTCTCTCTCTGTCAAATAAATAAATAAAATCTTAAAAAAAAATTGTTCCATTCTTTCCCTTTATTTCAACATTCTAACTACTCAACTTTAGAGAGAACATGATGGGGCACCTGGGTGGCTCAGTCGGTTAAGCAACTGACTTCAGCTCAAGTCATGACCTCAGGATCCTGCGTGGAACTCTGCGCTCAGCTGGGAGTCTGCTTCTCCCTCTGCCCCACCCCCCTGCTCATGTGCTCACTCTCTCTCAAATAAATAAATAATATCTTTACAAAAAAGAAAAGAGAGAGAGAACATGACATAAGCATTTCAAAAGGCCTTTCTCGGTGTCATACCTGGTGAACTTTTAGGAACTGGGAGAGGTCCTCTCCTGTAAGAAATGAAAACCAAAGTTTTTCATATGAGATCTTGTTATTTTTCTAATTTTTGACTTCACACTACAAGCATACTGCCCTCTAATCAGATCTGGTTTCTGTTCTGGAGAGTCAAGGAGAGTTCAGATGAAGCAAAAGGCCTGCACCAACGCTGACCCACTGGAATCCAGGCTGCTGACATTCTATTATGCTGACGGGCAGGCTGCACGGAGCCCCGCCCCCACACCCCACACCGACAAGAGGAAAATCTCTGCTATGAGTGCGCGGTTTCCTGATCTGGTACCTCCGCATGATCACACCTAAAATGGAAAAGACAAGCGGCTTCCACCTCACTGTTGGGATGAAATGAGCTAATTCACACGAACTATTCTGAACAGAGCCTGGCATTCTTAAATATTGATGAGGGTCCGGCAATGCCCCCTCAAATACTCCTCTTTTGAAAAAACTGGAATGGAAGTTAGCAGCTTAGTCGTGAAGTTGACTGCGTGAAACAGAAGTTTCTCTTCTGTCGGGATCCTTTACAGGTTATAGCCCTGTAAAGGGCCAGACAGTAAACGATTTCGGCTCTGCTGGCCACGAGGGCAACTCCGTTGCAACTCTGTCAACTTGAATGCAAAAGAAGCCGCAGACAAAATGCAAATGAATGAGCATGGTCGGGGTCCAATAAAACATTATATGAACACTAACATCTGAATTTCATGTAATTTTCATGTGTCACAAAATAATATCCTTTTCTCTTTATTCAGCATTTAAAAATGTAAAAACTATTCTTTACTCCTGGGCCCTACCAAAAGAGGTTGGTCAGAGTTGATTCACAGCAGGCCAGAGTCTGCTGACTCCTGCTTTCTATAAGCTGTAAAAAAGGTATAGGATTCATACGTGAGTAACAATAATCACCCTCAAGCATGATATACTCCTCCTTAAACTATGACTGGTAAAATCCACTGAACATTTGTCCTAAATGTGGATGTGTTCCAATTCTAATACCTCTTAGAACACTAATGATAACAACATTTATTAAAAGTATTTTTCTTGGGCGCCTGAGTGGCTCAGTCGTTAAGGTCTGCTTTCAGCTCAGGTCATGATCCCAGGGTCCTGGGATCGAGTCCCACATCGGACTCCCTGCTCTGCGGGAAGCCTGCTTCTCCCTCTCCCACTCCTCCTGCTTGTGTTCCTGCTCTCGCTATGTCTCTCTCTGTCAAAAAAATAAATTTAAAAAAAAAAGTATTTTTCTTTATTTGAAAGGTAGCTGGTTATTACCTTGCTATGTTAGGTCCTGGGGCCTTTCCCTGTGAGGCTGTATTCTTCTGGGGGCAGTAGAAATTCTCATACATGATGGGTGCTAGGGGAATTAAGAAAGAAAATATTAAGATGATGGTGTCTTCCATTCTCGACATGTGATGCAGAAGACTAGTAGAAATGCTTAAATAAACCCCCAGCCCTGCCACTCCACTCACCTGGTGGGGTTTGTCCAGTTTTTCGGTTGTTCACAAAAAATGCAATGTCCTTCTCAATGCTGCATGCTTCCAAGCTCTTACGGACTTCTTCATACATCTAACAAAAAGAAGATAAATCGGGACACCCAGGTGGTTCAGTCAGTTAAGCATCTGCCTTCTGCACGGGTCATGATCCCAGGGTCCTAGGATCGAGTCCCGTATTGGGCTCCCTGCTCGGCGGGAGTCTGCTTCTCCCTCTACCCCTCCCCACTGCTGTGCACTCTCTTTCTGACAAATAAGTAAATAAAATCTTTTTTAAAAAAAAAGATAAATCAAGCTAGAGTATGTCGGTGATAATTGTGACACAGCTTATTAAAACAGTTTTGATGAATGGCTGAATCTCCCAAATTTTGTTTTAAAAAAGAAAAAGAGACATTCCCAAGTCTCTTTTTCTATGACTCATATAAAGGGATTTTTCTGACGCATACCTGCTATTAAAATTGTTTTAAAGATGGCAAGAAAGGTATCTCTATGGCAGCATAAAAACCTTGCCAGAAAGAGGGTTTTTTATAATACTGATGGCCAAAGGAAATAGATACCAAGACTAATGCCACACACAAATGCAAAGACAATGCATTGCCTTGGAAAAAGTTCTAGTCAATTCTACAGGTTTTCTAGGTATTCAATTGTTCTTCTAAAGTGACTGTCCCATCTAAGTGAGGGTGGCTATTTCTTAGACACAGGGTTGTGATAATTTGAATTCTGATCCGTTTGAGGTCTGAGATCCCATGAGGATTGCTGTGCACAAGTTAAAGCTGGATATTGACCCTGGGAATACTGCTGAAGTAAATCTTGAGCCCTGGCGTGATCATTAGCCTGGGCAAGGGTCATTCTGCTAGTACTTGGCGCTGTCCTGGAGGGATACTCTGGGACCCACAGTCATGCTATAAAATCTCTGTCATCCATAAATTCAACTGCATTTTGGTCGGGGGGACGCCTGCGTGGCTCAGTCGGTTAAGTGTCTGCCTTTGGCTCAGGTCATGATCTATGATCTCAGGGTCCTGGGATCAAGCCCTGCATCAGGTTCCCTGCTGAGCCGGGAGCCCACTTCTCCCCCGGGCCCTCTGCCCCTTCCCCTGCTTGTGCACGCTCTCTCTCAAATAAATAAATAAAAATCCTAAAACAAACAAACAAACAAAAAACTGCATTTGGGTCTCCCTCTCTGCTCCCCTGTCCTAACTCTTAAAGAGAAAGTCATGGTAGCAAAGCAGACCAGGAGTCAGGCAGTTAGGTGTTTATTTGGGTCTATCAACTCATTGTGTGGTCTTGGGCAAGTCACTGTACCTCTCTGGGCCTCAAATGAGGAAGGTGGACTAATAAATGTCTATGGTTCCTCCCACTCTAATGAATCCTCCGTGGATGCCTTTGACTTACATCATCGCTTGTGACACATTGTTGTGACAGCTGATTCATGTGTAACCACAGTGCATTCCGAAAAAAGTTTATTCGTTCACATTCTTGAGCTTCAAATATCTATAGAAACATAATGACATGTCCGTACAGAGGCAGAGAAAAAGGACATTTGTCTAGACTGACTATGACTTAAGAATCAGTATCAACCCTCATTATCTGTAAGCTTATTGCCCCGTTTAGGATAATGCCCTCACCACCGGGGAAACTCATCAACTCTTACTGTAGGCAAAGAATGCAAATGGTATTCTCAAACGGTATTAACACTAACAGGATCGGAGATAGTTCTGAAGGTAAGAGGTAATGACGAACCCAGATAGCAAGGTTCTAACCTGAATTCCAGCTCACATTTCCAACTGCCTAATGGGTTTCTCCACCTGGCAGCTTGCCAGAGCCTCCAATTTCCAAAACTCTGCCCTGCCCCTATGACTGAGTTCAATTGGCAAGACGGTCACAATCGTAGAAGCCAGTTCATGAGAACATGGGGGAACCTGCACTTGCCTTCTATCTCTGTGTATTTTTGAAATTTTCTTTATAAAAAAGTTTTTTTAAAGGGTCACTCCCTGAATAATAGTTTTTTGGATATAAACAAATACCAACATTTGGAAAATCAAGCTCTTATTCTATAAAGTGGATGCTATTCTATTCAACAGTGGATGTTCGATATTAATGTGTTTTTTAATGTTGATTATAACACTATTACATTTTGAAAATTTTTATAATGTAAAGCTTCACACATACACAAGAGAATAGTTTAATGACTGCCCATGTACCCATCATCAGCTTAAACATTTATCAACTCACAACCAATTCTGTTTTATTATATGCCTACCAAATCAACTACTCCTCAGAGTATTTTGAAGCAAATACATTATTTTACCTGCAAACCTTTGAGTATTTATATGTAGCATAAATTTTAGATTTATTTAGTATACTTAGTATATTAGTATATTTAATATTTATGTAGCATGTAAATACTAAAATTTCACATTATTTTTATTATAGAGTATTGCCCATAAAAAGCATCATAGACAGAAATGTAATGAATCCCCACATATCAACCACCTAGCTCAGTCAACAATTTTGTCCATATTTGCCTCAGATTCTGTTTAAGCCCCTTGTGTGCTTTCCCCAATCTCAATCACCTTCCTTCTTCCCCACAGATAACCATTTTCCTAAACTTTATCATTCTCATGCAGGCTTTTTTAATACATACGTGTCCATAAAATGTATATGATATTGCTTTGCATTTTTTTAAACCTTAAAAAGGGAGCTTATTCTAGGCTTTTCCATGAGAGTGTGCAATCAAGGAAGTAAAACAGAAAAGAGTGTTTTGGGAGGGGGATGGTGACCCACAGTACTAGAGAGTAGATATATATCAAATAAGATCAGGAACTGCAAAGGCTTGCTGGACCTCACACCATGGAGATTTCCAGTTCCTCAAGTGAGCAGCGGTGAGTGGGTGGGGGTGGGCAGGGGGGACCCCCAGACGCAGCAGGCTAGGATAGGCAAAGGGCGATGATTATGTGAAGACAACACCTTCAAGAAGGCTGGCTGTGAAGACAGGAGAGGGTAGCAGATGGGAAGCAACAGCCAGTAGGTTCTAAAACCAAGAATGAGCAGAGTTGTGCAAATGACAATAGCAGAAGTTCACATTAAAGGCTGTGCACAGGGGGCACCTGGGTGGCTCAGTCGTTAAGTGTCTGCCTTCAGCTCAGGTCATGATCCCAGCGTCCTGGGATCGAGCCCCACATCGGGCTCTCTGCTCCGCGGGAACCCTGCCTCTCCCTCTCCCACTCTCCCTGCTTGTATTCCTGCTCTCTCTCTCTCTAATAAATAAATTAATTAATTTTTTTAAAAAGGCTGTGCACAGGCATGAGGGAAAGACAGCTGGATGATGGCATCTTGAACCCAGGTGTTGGGACAGGCTCTTGATAGGGCAGGAGCAGCCCCTTTTCAACTAACAGGAGAAAAGGAGGGGTGGGGGGGAGATCGGCGGTTCTCAAGCTTGAATTTGCATAAGAATCATCTGAGGACCTATCAACACAGGGCTGAGCCCACTCCAACAGTTTCTGCTCAGTAGGGTCTGGAATTGGTCTGAGAATCTGCATCTCTAACATATTCCCAGGGGATACTGATGCTACATCCTGGGACTTCATTTTGAGAACGACTGGTAAGAAAGAGATTACGTCTTTATTTTCTGCAGGAGATTGTAAGTGAGGTCATGTGCTAAAAACGAAGCAGGGGGTAATGGTGAAATCGAAGGTGTAAGGAGAGTAAAAACTTCTAAAGCCTGCTCGCCTCCTGCCTGCGTTCTCGTTATCCGATAGCAGGTTCAGGTGAGGCTCTGGAAAGATAATTACTTAATCACCCATTACCTGATTCAGCTATGGCGTGTTTGGACTAACCAAACATGAGAGGAAGGCCTGGAGCAGAGTCGGACACAATGGTCAAGACTGGGACGCGGCAGAAAGATGAGGTCTGGGGGAAAACCTTCCGGTTCCTTCCCTCCTCCACTGAAATTTCTGATTTCTAATTTGCCCTCAAGCAATTCGATGAGACTTGGGGTCCTATGGTAAGGGGGTGGTACGTTTCTCCCCAAGTAGACTCTCCAGGTTCTGGGAGGAAAACTCATCCCCTCCCAAGCAGCTGCCGGTTCCAGTACCTCGCAGGCCTTGATGTGCTCACTCTGCCAGTCTTCGCGGATCTTGTCCAGGGTGCTGATGTGCATCATGTACGTCTTGTCTGCAATGCAGGGGAGGGGCCTGGCTTCAGAAACCAGACAGGACAGGGGCCTGCAGACCCACCGCCCAGCTTGCCTCGATGGAGTAGCGCTGAGCTCTCAAGGCCCCACAGAGTTCTGAACACTGGAAGGCCACATCCATCTCTCACTCTCGTAATATCTTTGTGAATTAAGCACTTTCCTTTTAGACATTAAACCAAGCAAGTAGCAAGAAATGGCTCAAGGGAGGAGAGAGAAGGCTGGCAGGAACCTCAGCCAGGGCTCTCTTTGGCTAATTCGGCCTCAATAGCTTCCTTCCCATTTTCAGGAAAATGATCCAGGGAGAGGTGCGGGGAAGAGAACTATTGAGTTACTTTGGTTTTGGATTTAGAGACTTCTTTTTTTTTTTTGGATTTAGAGATTTCTTAAGTGGCCACGGTCATGAGAGGCTTGTCTTCTGCAGGGTATTCTGGGATTAGAGGACTTTGCAAACACCTGGTTTGGATCTCAGATTTCAGCCATGACAAGGTCTCACAACTTGCCTGTTGCCTTCATAACAGGAAAGGGTTAGCAGGGCTGAAATGGCCTTTTAAGAGCGATGTTCCCAATAAGCAGAGTGAGCGCCTGAATACAAAGCAGCTGCACATGACCCCCCTACCTCCACCATTCAATCACAAGTAAGCCCCAAGACCTAAGGAGGGGAGGGGTGTTGGGACAGAAACTGCAGTCCCATCTGCTTCCTCTCACTTTCCCGGGTCCTGATTTGTCCTCTCTCCCTCTTTCTCTCCCTGCTTCCCTCCAGATATCTCAGTAATCCCACTGCCTGTCCATACATGATTGTGTGGTCTACAAAACTACCTTTCCGAACAGATTCCGCAGAATGTCAGCCCCACAAAACCCTCCCCCATCCCCGGGAGCAGCCCCTCACCCGAGTCTTCTACTGCAGTCTTCAAAGTTGCCAGTTTCACAAAAAGCTGTGAGAACAAAGGAGAGAGGAGAAATGCTGGGCCAGGCTTCCACAGGCCAACCAGACTTACAATGACTGTGAAGAGAACGGTGTAGCCCATGTCTTACCTGTGTTTCTCTCAGCAAATCGTTCAACCGGCCCCCTAATCTTATCACCATTGGGCAACAGCCATGGAGTATCTTGCCCTCTGTTTTCCTAAACACATACCCCTGCCCTCTGGTTGCTGACAATCTTCTATCCAGATTACATAAAACTGATAATATACCCAAGCAGGAGGTGGCCTGGCTACAAAGGATACTTGAGTTTTGAAGAAAGGTGAAAAAAACCAAGCCCCCCCCAACTTCTTATCACTCTACTCCCTTCCCCCTGGCCACATTTCTCCAGCTCTTCCAGAACCCCAAAACTGTGACAAGGGATTTTCTTGGTCAGAGGATCCTAGTAGCCCAGAGGAAGATATGGTCAGGGACTTAGGTTGCAGCTCCATTTTTAATTAAGATTATTAACTGGCTTGAGTCTCAAATACATAAATCTCAGATTTTTCAGGCCGCCGGCTCTCCCAGGTACCTTTTCTTGTTGCTTCGGGTTTACCAGGTTGGCACTCCGGTGGACAGCCTGCTCTGCTTCATCTTTGTCTCGGCATTTCTGCTCATAGATCTTCTTTGCCTTTGTTGTTAGAAGCCAAAAGAGGACCAAAACAGGTGAGCAGAATGGAACCCTGCAAAGCAGCCACACCAGCCCACTAAGCCCAGCAAAGCACAGGGCACTCGGATTAGCTTTGTGATCACCACTCCATGGTGGGCACTCTGAGGGCAAACACTCTTTCTGATCTCTTTTTGAAAGGTCTCTCTAGCCCTTTTCCAAACTATGCATGTGGTGGCAACCTGATCAAGGAAGTAATCCCTCCTATTTGGCAAGCACAAAGTACATGAGCTTTAAAAACTGACAGAAACAAAAGATGGGATTTGAAATAGGCAAAATCAAGATAGGTATGTAACCGTAAGATGTGCAATCCAGCATTTTCATAACATAAGCCTCAGAACTTAGATGCAATCACTTGGCCATGGTAATTATAATTATGCTTCAATATCCTAATGTGCCCACCATAGCAAGTGACAGTGGGGAGGGCATCAATCCCAGCGACTCTGGCACTTAGGCATAGCCATGTTCCTTTTTGATTTAAAGAACTGTTTTAGTTCACTTTGAAAGTAGGCTGTGGTCTAATCTGGGCCATCATTACTACTATGAGTGTGAAAACAGTTCTCAAACTATAGCTAGTGAATCAGAGCACTTTCTGTTTCAACTACTGAAGCAAAGTCTTAACTTTTTGAACAAATAAAGCTGCGAATCAGCTAATAAATAAAAATGTTGACCCCCGAAAACTGCTTGACTAAGAATGAAGACTCCTTTGCAGAGATGGTTTGTGCTCATCAAATATTTCACATGCATTCTTGCATTTCTCGGCATCCTCTGCAATTCATTTGGGGTTAATCTTTCAGTAAACAGCCATATAATTCTCTACACATGCTACACACACATAGAAATGTCATAATTTTTCATAATTACAAGCACATGAGATATTCATGCAACAATATTCTTTTGTAACAATATGTGAGACATTTCTCTATGTCAAGCATGAGCCCTGTAGCTGAACACTTTAATGGTTGTAAATACACACACTCATGCCATAATTTCAACTATCTCTCTATTTGTGGACATTTATCTTCTTTCCCATTCTTTTATAACATAAAAATACGCTGATTTTATTTTGGGTAGTATGAATTTATCTATACAGGTCAAATTCCCAGAAGTTTAGTTGTTTGGTAAAAGAATATGTATATGTCCAACTTCCTTGACCACACCAATTGAAACTCCCCCTAGCAGTATATGGAGTAAATTTCCTCACTCTCACCAATACCAAGCCTAGACAATATGCCTGACCTTTTCTAATACTAGAGGGAGAGGGACAGATACGCTTAAAATAAATGAAAAAATAGATGGTCTTGGTAAAGAAATAGAAAAGCTCAGCAAAGGCAGAGAAGATAAAAAGAAGAACCAAATGGTGGGGCATCTGGGTGGCTCAGTCGGTTAAGCGTCTGACTTCAGCTCAGGTCATGATCTTGGGTCCTGATGTGCATTGGGCTCTATGCTCAGCAGAGAGTCTGCTTGTCCCTCTCCCTCTGCCCCTCCTCCCGCTTGTGCTCTCTCTCAAATAAATACATAAAATTGTTCAAAAAATAAAAAAAGAAGAACCGAATGGAAATTTTAGAACTAAAAAAACACACTAATGGAAATAAAAAACTCAGTGGATGGGCTTAAGAATGGAAGAGACAAAAGAAAGAGTCTCTTTCTTCTGAGAGGAGGATAGAACAATGAAATTACCTAATCTGAATAACAGAAAAATAGGCTGGAAAAAATGCGGTACCTTTGGCACCATAAGAAAAGATCTAACACTCATGTACTTGCAACCCAAGGAGAGGAAGGTGGGCTGAGAAAGCACTTGGAGAAATGAATAGCTGAAAACTTCTGAAACTTGGCAAAAGATGTAAACCTATGGATTCAAGAAGTTGATCAAACCCCAAACAAAATAAGCCCAAGGAGGGGTGCCTGGGTGGCTCAGTTGGTTAAGCAACTGCCTTCAGCTCAGGTCATGATCCTGGAGTCCCGGGATCGAGTCCCGCATCGGGCTCCCTGCTCGGCGGGGAGTCTGCTTCTCCCTCTGACCCTCCTCCCTCTCATGCTCTCTGTCTCTCATTCTCTCTCTCTCAAATAAATAAAAATCTAAAAAAAAAAATAATAAATAAGCCCAAGGAAATCCATGTTAAAAACACATAGGTGAACTTCTGAAAACTAAAAAAAAATTAAAAAATATATGACACCTTACCTATAAGGGAAAACCAATTTGAATTACAGCAGCTTTCTTACCAGAAACTACAGAAGCCACAAGAAAGTGGCACATTTTCAAATACTGATAGAAAAGAACTGTCAACACACAATCCTATATCCAGTGAAAATAGCCTTTAACACTGAAAGGAGAATTAAGACATTCTCAGATGAAGAAAAACTCAGAGTATTTGTCACTAACACACCGTTCTGTAGAATGGCTAAAGGAAGTTCTCCGGGGGTGCCTGGCTGGCTCAGTTGGTAGAGCACGTGATGCTTGATCTCAGGGTCGTGAGTTCAAGCCCCACATTGGGCATGAAGCCTACTTAAAAAAGTTCTCTAAGCAAAAGGAAACTATAAAAGAAGAAACCTTGGAACATCAAGAGGAAAAAAGGACACAGTCAGCAAAAAATGAGTAAATACAATAGTCTTCCTTTCTCTTGAGTTTTCTAAATCATTTTTGACAGTTGAAGCAAAAGTTATAACACTGATATGGCTCTTCACGTAGGTAGAAGACAGAGTTAAGAAACTTGTATTTCACGAAGGCTTTCTCTTCAATTGTGAGAACGCTTACCCCAGACTGCTCAAAAAATAAAAGTGCTGGGAACAATTATTTCTTGTCCAACACTATTTCTGCAAATTACACTAACATCACTTCCTATTTATCAGTGGCTTTTGAGGTGCTATGCATCGTGGGAAAGAATGATGCAGAACAGACCACACATGCCATCAACATTGGTGACATATTTTTTTGTAACTGGGTTACCAGATAGCATGTCACAGTCAGAGAATATCATGATGATGCCTCTGTACAGAAAAGGAGTCACAGATGTTTCAAAACCAGAGTTCACTGTCCCAAATGAACAGACTCATAAACGCTAGAGTGAGGGTGCTAGCAATCTGTCTTAGCTCTGTCTTGTTAAGTGTTTTTTTAAATAAATAATTTAAGGAAGGTTTTTACAGGTTTCAGATCTTGAAACAGGAAGGAGTCACTCAGTAAAATAGGTAAGAAATCAAGACTCCAAGTAGTCACAGAGAAAAAGCTCAAATCCAACAAGATAAATGGCATCATGGAGTACAGATGCTTTTGTGTCTTGGCCTGAAATATTTAAATTGACCTTTCCAGGTTACCAGAAAGGCACTATCATTTTGTTTCCTCTATCTAGTTTCATCCTCAGTCTTACCAAGGCCTTAAAAAGAGGGAAAGTCAAACTTCTAAAGGTTGTTTTCCCAAACCACTGCACTAATTAATATTACTGAAACGTTATTGTCAGGAATATGCTCATACACAGCACAGGATTTCAGAAAATGTCCCCATGACAAAAAGAAGGCAATAAAGTGAGACTCAGGGGTGCCTAGGTGGCCCAGTCAGTTAGGCATCGACTCTTGGTTTTGGCTCAGGTCATGATCTCAGGGTTCTGGGATCAAGCCATGCATCCTTGGGCTCCGTGCTCAGCAGGGAGTCTGCTGCTCCCTCTCCCTCTGCCCCTCCCCTCACTTGTGCATGCTCTCTCTTTCAAATAAATAAATAAAATCTTTTAAAAATAAATACATAAATAAAAAATAAAGTGAGACTCACATCCATGGTTTTCTTGAACTGTAAGCTCTTTTGTTTATGGGCAGCATCCATTAAAATCTCTGTCTGTGAAGAGAGGACAGCACTATTAATAAAAAACAAATTACTGTTAATGTCAGTTTACCTTGAGGACTAAATGTTCAACGTGGAGTACCTCACTTAGTCCTCACACACCCGGAAGGTAGATGTACTATTTATTACCCACATTGCACAAATGAGGAAACTGTAGCAGAGAGGCTGAACAACCTGCCCAAGGTTTTATGGCTGGTTAATGGTGAGGCCCGCCTTTGAACTTGGGCAGCCACCATGGAGAATCATTGATCCTTGGAGCTGTCTCTTCAGTAAACCTGGAATCAAGGAACTTAGGTTTCAAAAAGGATTTTAAAACTCTTGCTAAGGCACCATTCATATTTTAAAAGGGGTCTTTACACTTCTCTGAAGAAGACATACAAATGGTTAACAGACACAGGAAAAAATGTTCATCATCATTAGCCATCAGGGAAATTCAAATCAAAGCCACATTGAGATACCACCTTACACCAGTTAGAATGGCAAAAATGGACAGGGAAAGAAACAACAAATGCTGGAGAGGTTGTGGAGAAAGGGAAACCCTCTTACACTGTTGGTGGGAATGTAAGTTGGTACACCCACTTTGGAAAACAGTGTGGAGGTGCCTCAAAAATTTAAAAATAGAGCTACCCTATGACCCAGCAATTGCACTACTGGGTATTTACCCCAAAGACACAGAGGTAGTGAAAAGGGCCACATGCACCCCAATGTTCATAGCAGCAATGTCTGCAATAGCCAAACTGTGGAAAGAGCCAAGATACCCTTCAACAGATGAATGGATAAAGAAGATGTGGTCCATATATACAATGGAATATTACTCAGCCATCAGAAAGGATGAATACCCAACTTTTACATCAACATGGATGGGACTGGAGGAGATTATGCTAAGTGAAATAAGTCAAGCAGAGAAAGTCAATTATCATATGGTTTCACTTATTTGTGGAACATAAGGAATAGCATGGAGGACATTAGGAGAAGGAAGGGAAAAATGAGGGGGGTGGGGAATTGGAGGGAGAGATGAGAGACTATGGACTCTGAGAAACAAACAGGGTTTTAGAGGGGAGAGGGGAGGGGTTAGCCGGGTGATGGGTATTAAGGAGGGCACGTACTGCATGGAGCACTGGGTGTTATACGAAAACAATGGATCGTGGATCACCACATCAAAAACCAATGATGTATTGTACAGTGACTAACATAACATAATAAAATTAAAAAAAATAAAAATAAAAGGGGTCTTTAGTCTATAAACCTATGTCAGCATCCTTCAATGGCACACCCTTAATCAGCAAGGAGCCCAGGCAGTGTGAAGAGAAGAAATGTTTGTAGGACAGCTAAAAGAAGATGTTCTCTTTACCCCATCTAATCCCAGAAAGGTAAAGTACTCTGTTAAGTTCAATTGGAAGCAATTTCTTTGTTGTGGCTGTGATGTAAACACTTTCATTACTCAAAATAATGGAGCAAATAATAAAAATGTATGTCTCAGACATAATAGTAGTGCCCATTTATCAGGTATTATTATGTGCTAAGCAGTTTTCATGCATCACGACTGTGAGTACTCTTATCTCCACTTTCTTGACAGTAAACCGAGGTGGATTTATTTAGCCAAGCAAGTAGTGGAGTTGGGATTTGGGCACAGCCTGACTCCTGTGCCCTTATTCCTAATCAGTACCCTAACCTACCATTGTCCCTTATGATAGCTCTATAAACCAAACAGGTGTATAAAAGACCAATCATTTTGGTCTTTTATACCATGAGATGCAATCATTCAAAATGAGCTATGGCATTACTCTGGTGTAAAATGATACAATGCAAAATAATAATATTGAAGATGATATTCAAATGTGGTTTCTCTTTCTTCTGGAAAAATAAATTTTTGTCTGTTACCAACACAAACATGGTTGGATGGATTTTCAAGATATCTGGATGGAATGTTTGGCATGGTCTCACTTCAAATATACATTTTGTGTAATATATGAAATTCCCCGGGGGTGGGAGGGGCGGCAAGGGGCCTTCAGAGAACAGAGCAGTCATCTTCTAGCCTAGCAGAAATCAAGGGACCAAGAGGTGGTCATGCATCTGCTAATAGTGAAGACGCTGAAGGCACAGAGTACAGACATGAGCCCCACATGCAAAGACTCATGGGAAGGTCCTTGCATCACAGACAGGAAGCTGTGTCATTCACATGAGTGCCTATATACCTCTGCCAGGAGGAGGAGCTGAGTTTATTTGTTAATGGTTTCTAATTTTCCCAAGCTCCCTGGAACAGATCAGTTAGCAATGTTGGTCTATTCCATGGTCCTTTCCAGTTCAAATATACACATTGCCATTCTTCCAGTTTGGGAGCTGCTACTATTTTATAGTTTATGGCCCCAGCCAGGCCTCCTTATGTCCAACTTGCACATAACACCTGCTTCAAGCACCTCTCAGGTGGCTACAAAGTCCTATAAATTAGCCAGACTTTTTCCCTTCCTCTTCCTCTCTGCCTTCGAGGATGCCTGGCATTTGTATTCGGACAGAACCCTAGAGAGGCAGTCTGGCTCTCACCTAACAGGTGTGATCCCCGGGGCCCAAGAGGTGATATTGCTCAAGGCCATTCAGTGACACCAAGTCCAGCTCTTTGATTAAAGCTTCCTCATGTCTGTATTCACTTACAGAGTGACCTAGTCATGGCAAGTCTTCTAAGGCCAAACCCAATGGAAATCGAATTGTTGTATTATTGATAACACAAAGTAGTGCAAAAACTATCACCTCTGCTCTAAGGTGGGGAAAAGCAGGAGGGCAGGGGTAAGAAAGAAGATATATATAAAGGACCCAAATGACCCTGTGGTAAATTACTGAAATAGCTGCTCAGTGGTCTGTGTGTCCGTCTGTCCACATTCAGACTGTATTCAGAAAGCTGGTCACTCTGTATAACCCCAGGAGGTTCCTTTCTTCAGAGATTGCTCCCTACACAGGCAGACCAACATTCTGCCATGATCATCCCAATCTAAGCTGAGAGCATAGAACAGAATGTGGGCACCAGAGGAAAGCCCCTGACCATGTGCTGTCCCTTCAAGGACAAGCTTCAAGGTCTTCCCCCAGGAAGCCTCCCCAGCCTCACTGGTGACATCAGGTGTCCCCACTGCTTGTTCAGGTGGCATCTTCACCTTCCCTACTAGTTAAGGCTCATCATGCTTTATCATGATGACTATGTCACCTCAGTCTCTGGCCATGCTCTACACTCGTTGAGGGAAGGATGACCATGTCTGTATTTTTCACCACCCGCAGAAATCTAGTTGTCTAAGCGAGTACACCATTAACTTCTGATCAGCCATTCTACCCGCACCTCCCCTTCCCCAAGTTACTAGAAGAAACCAATTGATGGCTTTCCTTGATAAATGGAAATGGCTTAATTTCCAAAAAGTGGAAGACCAACGCATGCAGGGTTGGGCCAGTGAAAATGTGAAGTTAACACTGACACATTTTCTCCCAAAGTTTGATTTTAAAAAAATGTATTTAAAAACAGAAGTGGCACAACCCAGAGTTCACCGCGACACAAGTAACTGCAAATTTATTAATAAACTTTGGACTTCTCCAAGAAAGCTCAGAAGGCACTCTCCTGCTGCAGAGAGCACACAGGATATAGGGAACTGGGATGACAGCAGTGGATCGAACCCTGGCTCCTCTATTACTTAACAGAATTCAGAACACATTCTTCGAGCTATGAGAATCTGGTCTTTGTAACTTGGTTAGGAGGGGAAGTTTCAGAAGCCTTGCAAAATTAACAGAACTCTCCCTGAAATGACCAAAGCTACCGAAGGCACTTGGAAACATGATGAAATGACCCTCTGCTCCTCTTCCTGGAAATCATATATGCATCGACTCTGATCATCTAAGGCATTTTGCCTCTGAAAAATGGTTATTCCTCTAGGTAGGTGGGCAGGGCTGGCAATGTCAGCAAAAAACAGTGTGACTGGGGTGACTGAGTGGCTCAGTCGTTAAGCGTCTGCCTTCGGCTCAGGTCATGATCCCAGGGTCCTGGGATCGAGCCCCGCATCGGGCTCCCTGCTCTGCGAGAAGCCTGCTTCTCCCTCTCCCACTCCCTCTGCTTGTGTTCCTGCTCTCGCTATCTCTGTCTCTGTCAAATAAATAAATAAAATCTTTAAAAAAAAAAAAAAAACAGTGTGACTATCCAATGGGTGGGTGTAAGATGCATATTATTTCTTTTTATTTTATTTTTATTTTTTTTTATGCATATTATTTCTGTTCTGAAAAGTATTTGAGGCCAGATGCACCTCCCAAACCTGATACCTGAAGCGGGAGTGTGTATGAAACCACTCGATATGGCATTCCTTACATGTTAGTGTCCGCCCTTTCTTCCCCACAAGAGGCACAGCTCTAAGAGCAGCTTGGGAAATGACAACAGATGAAGGCAGTCAGGCTTTTAAGATGCTGCACCCACTCCAAATGCCAAGTGGTCACCAAAGAAGCTGGAATTAGACTCTGACTTAGAACCATAGGCAAAGTTGTTGAGATTGATGTACAGATAGAATCAGCCTTAACAGCTGGACATTTTACTGGATACACACACTATTGACAATGACCTCCAGATGGTCAGGAGCCAGGATAAGGATGGATTTCCAAAAAGTCCATGCAGAGCTGTCTGGGGAGATCTGGCTGGAAATCTTTGGATGCCAAATAGGAAAGAGCTTGTCCCCCGCCCCCCATAAGAAGCTGAGGTTCCAACTTTATAGACCAGATATAAAAAAGAAAGGCCCTACTTGGCTGCCAGGCCAACCTGGATATATAAGTCATTTAGGAACAAAATAGAAGAGAGTCAGAATAGTGGCTGGTCTAGTCTAAGGAACAGCTTACTACCATAAATCTGGATTTCTTTTCTTGATCCTTATAACTTCTCACATGTTTGGCAGTTTTATTAACTCTTGCTTACTCCCATCTCCTTCCATGTAGTCAGACAAGAGTAAATCCCATCAATGGAAAAGAGCTTACGTACACCTGCTTTGAAGACAAAAAGGACTTGGATTTCCCAGGGCCTCAGTTTCCCTATTTGTAAAATAAGGTGTTTGAACTTCATGGTCTCTGGGAGAATGTGAGTCTTTTCCACATCTTACCGTTCCCCTACTGCTTTGTCCAGGAGGAGGAGTGTGATCTGGGAGCCCTCTAGGTTAAATGCCTTCAGACTCTACTGAAGACAGAGGGCTCCCCCTTGTCAGTCACAGTCTGAACAGTGGCAGCAGATATGAAAAGAAGAGTAAGGCAGGCCAGACCCTAAATCCTGCAAGAATTCAAAGAGAACTGACTGGGTGCAAATGGGCACAGAGACATAACCATCTAGATGGGGTCTCCATGTGGTTTCCCAATAAATAATCTCATAGGTTGGTTAAAAGAAGAGCATAGCTGCATGAAGGCAGGAATGAGCCAAGGAGTTTGATGACCAAACAAGCCTGGAGTTTTGTGCCATAGGAAAACCAATGTCTTCACACATACACAAATCCTACCTTTTTCCGTTGTAGCTTTTGCTTTTCCCTGAATTCTTCCATCTTCCTGGCCTCTTCTCTTAGAGTCTGGGCAAGCTGAATGTGACATTGGGCCACACTGTCTACCTCTGCAAGAAGAATTTAAAAAAACAAGACAAAACAAAAACCAATAAGCAGGATCTACATATGTCTGAATTCAAATATACAAAACCACACATAACATATTCACAAAATCCTGGAGCTAATGGTAAAATTATCCTCTTCACTCGGTTACCAACATTTATTGAGTCCTTGCATGTGCCCAGCATTGCCCTGGCCACCAAGACCAAAGCTAGCAAACCTTTAGCTTAGCCTCTTACCATTGGCTGTCACTCACCTAGTGAGTACCCAGAGCTGAATTGAAAAACAGCCAAGGCCCCAGCTCATGGAGCTTATGTGCTAGAAGACATCATGAAACCCACTACAATTTCAAATTCAATACTTATTTCTCATTAGATGACTCTAACAGTCTTTCCATCTCTAACATGAGCCTGAGCATTTGTAAGAAAGGTCCATACGTGAAAATTTTGGCTATCAATAGTTATTTCTAGATAGAAAGATGACTGGTGATTTCTTCCCCTTATTTTCTAAGATCTTTGCAAGGAGCATGGCTTATCTTTATAACAACCAAAAAAATTCCTATTTTACTTGTTCTAAGAAAACAAATTGAAGCATGACATTAAAGCTAGAAAGACTGACAGATCTGACCTAAGAAAAAATTTTAAACTTGTGTGTGTCAAAACAACCTTGAACAAGGTTCAAAGATACATGACAAATTGGAAAAATATTAGCAATTTATATAACAAAGAGGAAATAGCTATATTAAAAGAGATTTCACAAATCAAAATAAAAATATAAATATTCCGGGGCGCCTGGGTGGCTCAGTTGGTTAAGCAACTGCCTTCAGCTCAGGTCATGATCCTGGAGTCCTGGGATCGACACCCACATCGGGCTCCCTGCTCAGCAGGGAGTCTGCTTCTCCCTCTCCCGCTCCCCCCCTTCTTGTGCTCTCTCTCTCAAAATAAAAATAAATAAAATCGGGGCGCCTGGGTGGCTCAGTTGGTTGGGCGACTGCCTTCGGCTCAGGTCATGATCCTGGAGTCCCGGGATCGAGTCCCGCATCGGGCTCCCTGCTCGGCAGGGAGTCTGCTTCTCCCTCTGACCCTCCTCCCTCTCATGCTCTCTGTCTCTCATTCTCTCTCTCTCAAATAAATAAATAAAATCTTTAAAAAAAAATTAATAATAAATAAATAAATAAATAAAATCTTTAAAAAAAATAAATATTCCAGTATAAAAATTGGTTAAAGAACATGACATTTTTTAAAGATTGGCTAAATGGCCAATAAATATTTGGAAATGTATTCAGCCTTAAAGCTAATGGGAAAAGTGTAAAACTTGAAATCCCAGTAATCTATAATTTTTTGCTTTTCAGTTGGGGAAATTTTTTAAAATGTGAAAATTCTTCGTATCGGTAAGCATGGGGAAAAACAGCACTTTGGGTGGAAGGAAAAATCAGTACAACCTTTCTGGAAGAAGTTTGGCATTTTGTAGGATCAAAACTTTCTTTCCTTTTTTTATAATGATTTCAGTTTTAAGTAATCTCTATACCTAATGTGGGGCTTCAGCTCACAACCCTGCAAGATCAAGTCACATGCTCCACTGAGCTAGCCAGGTGCCCCTCAAGATTTTCAAATGTGAAAAAATGAGGCAGATCTATATGAACTGAAATGGGAAGATGCTTAGATAATATTGTTGAGAAACAGATTGTAGAGAGCTAGGTATAGTATGATCTCATTTATGCAAAAACTCATGTCTCTGTGTGTGTGTGTCTGCAATTTAAGAAAGAGAAAGAGAATTATAAATGCATAGAAAAAGGTCTAGAGAGATATATACCAAACTGCTAGCATGATTAAAACATTGATAATTTCATTTCAAAATTGATTTTAAAACATAGGCTCTGCTCCCACCCCATAGAGTCTGAACCCCTCCCACAGTATCATCCTATTCACTTATATGAATAGATACATTTGCATATAAGTTTAATTGCATAAAAACATCTGGAGTCATATTCACCAATAACTGCTTATCACTAGGAAGTGAAAATTCAAATGTTTACCATCTTCTTGCTAGTTGTCTAACTAGTTAGTTGTTTGAATTTTTTTTTTTTAAAGATGTTATTTATTTGAGAGAGAGAGAATGAGAGAGAGAGAACACATGAGAGGGGATAGGGTCAGAGGACGAAGCAGACTCCCCGCCGAGCAGGGAGCCCGATGCGGGACTCGATCCCGGGACTCCAGGATCATGACCTGAGCCGAAGGCAGTCGCTTAACCAACTGAGCCACCCAGGCGCCCAGTTGTTTGAATTTTTAAGAAAAAAATATATATGTTTATATTTTTTTAATATGAGAGAAATAAAATTATTTTGGGGGAAAAAAGAAAATAAGTCAAGTATGAACACGTATACAGGTTTAGGAGACCTGGCCTAGGCTGAAGCTCCCTTGGACCACATGCTTAGCCTAGCAGGGTGTCTAAGAAACATGAAACATAAGAAATATTTCCACCTTGAGAAATGTAGTCATTGGTGGTTAAAGAGGGAAGAAGACACCTTCTATGGAAAAGTTAAGATGAATACCTATTTAGCTAACATTAACAAACATCTAGAACCAGTCAACTAGCTATAGAAACACTTTAAGCACATATCATATCTATGATGCCATGTTAAAATCCTTAGCTTGGAAGCACCCCATACTGTGAAGAACAGAAAGCCTTAAAGGCACTTTCTGGGTAACAGGCCTGGGGACTATTAGAACTGAAGTGGGGGGTGCCTGGCTGGTGAGCTGGTAGAGCATGTGACTCTTGATCTCAGGGTCATGAGTTCAAACCCCATGTTGGGTGTAGAGATTACTAGGAAAGGAAAGGAAAGGAAAAAAAAAGAAAAGAAAAGGAAAGAAAGAAAGAAAGAAAGAAAGGAAAGGAAGGAAGGAAGGAAGGAAGGAAGGAAAGAAAGAAAGAAAGAAAGAAAGAAAGAAAGAAAGAAAGAAAGAAAGAAAGAAAGAAAGAAAGAAAGAAAGAAAGAA